>NC_060177.1:19507251-19807251 GCF_021184085.1 Oncorhynchus gorbuscha | reverse complement strand
TCATGTACAAAGTAGATGTCCTAACCAACTTGCCAAAACTATAGTTTTAATGACTCCAACCTAAGTGTATGTAAACTTCCGACTTCAACTGTATAAACTTGAGATCTGCCATATGAACAATTATTGAAAGAGGTTCATTGGTCATTTCAACTCGGGTAACAGAACAAGGGTAATGTAATAAAAAAAATGTAAAGGAATATTAATGACAAAATGCTTTACTGAACTTAGTACAATTGTCATACCTTATCATAACCTAAAAACAAAGGATGTTTTGCTCCCTGTCTGTTTATACTATCATAAGAGACAAAAATGTGTAGCTTCAAATAGTGTTTAAAATACATTACCTTTGAGGTTCCTCAAATGGGGCAAAAATAAACCACATAATTGACCGAGATGGGTTTTTACAGTGTAAATGGGTGGTAAAGATAAAGAACAGATGCAAGCCCTAATATATTGTTCATCTACAACAGCAAGAGTGACTCATTCATTCATCAAACACTAACATGATATACTAGTTCATGAACCACTCTGCTTTGCTACTGTGAGATGTATCGATCATTTTGCTGCTGTAAGGGTTGGCTGATGCGGCGGAATCCTATCGATTATACAATAACAATTGCCGTTCCTCTCCGCAGAAACATAATACCTGTCAATTTGAAAAGCTCATGTCAAATCACTGTCAAAGTCCTCGGAGGCAAGGATAGATTGATAGACTACAAATTCCAATGTGCATATATATATATATATATACACACACACACACACACAGTGGGGCAAAAAAGTATTTAGTCAGCCACCAATTGTGCAAGTTCTCCCACTTAAAAAGATGAGGGAGGCCTGTAATTTTCATCATAGGTACACTTCAACTATAACAGACAAAATGAGAATCCAGAAAATCACATTGTAGGATTTTTTATGAATTTATTTGCAAATTATGGTGGAAAATAAGTATTTGGACAATAACAAATGTTTCTCAATACTTTGTTATATACCCTTTGTTGGCAATGATAGAGGTTAAACATTTTCTGTAAGTCTTCACAAGGTTTTCACACACTGTTGCTGGTATTTTGGCCCATTCCTCCATGCAGATCTCCTCAAGACCAGTGATGTTTTGGGGCTGTTGCTGGGCAACACGGACTTTCAACTCCCTCCAAAGATTTTCTATGGGGTTGAGATCTGGAGACTGGCTAGGCCACTCCAGGACCTTGAAAAGCTTCTTACGAAGCCACTCCTTCGTTGCCCGGGCGGTGTGTTTGGGATCATTGTCATGCTGAAAGACCCAGCCACGTTTCATCTTCAATGCCCTTGCTGATGGAAGGAGGTTTTCACTCAAAATCTCACAATACATGGCCCCATTCATTCTTTCCTTTACACGGATCAGTCGTCCTGGTCCCTTTGCAGAAAAACAGCCCCAAAGCATGATGTTTCCGCCCCCATGCTTCACAGTAGGTATGGTGTTCTTTGGATGCAACTCAGTATTCTTTGTCCTCCAAACACGACGAGTTGAGTTTTTACCAAAAAGTTATATTTTGGTTTCATCTGACCATATGACATTCTTCCAATCTTCTTCTGGATCATCCAAATTCTCTCTAGCAACCTTCAGACATGTACTGGCTTAAGCAGGGGGACACGTCTGGCACTGCAGGATTTGAGTCCCTGGCGGCGTAGTGTGCTTTGTTACTTTGGTCGCAGCTCTCTGCAGGTCATTCACTAGGTCCCCCTGTGTGGTTCTGGGATTTTTGCCTACCGTTCTTGTGATCATTTTGACCCCACGGGGTGAGATCTTGCGTGGAGCCCCAGATCGAGGGAGATTATCAGTGGTCTTGTATGCCTTCCATTTCCTAATAATTGCTCCCACAGTTGATTTCTTCAAACCAAGCTGCTTACCTATTGCAGATTCAGTCTTCCCAGCCTGGTGCAGGTCTACAATTTTGTTTTTGGTGTCATTTGACAGCTCTTTGGTCCTGGCCATAGTGGAGTTTGGAGTGTGGCTGTTTGAGGTTGTGGACAGGTGTCTTTTATACTGATAACAAGTTCAAACAGGTGCCATTAATACAGGTAACGAGTGGAGAACAGAGGAGCCTCTTAAAGAAGAAGTCTGTGAGAGCCAGAAATCTTGCTTGTTTGTAGGTGACCAAATACTTATTTTCCACCATCATTTGCAAATAAATTCAATAAAAATCCTACAATGTGATTTTCTGGATTTCTCATTTTGTCTGTCATAGTTGAAGTGTACCTATGATGAAAATTACAGGCCTCTCATCTTTTTAAGTGGGAGAACTTGCACAATTGGTGGCTGACTAAATACTTTTTTGCCCCACTGTATATATAATTATATATATATAAAAATAAATATATATAAATAAATATTTATAAATATATACATATATATATATATATATATATAGTGATGGACTTAAAATGATAATAATACTTTGTGCAACTTGTGGCGAAATCGTGCACTGAGCCTTCACCGTGCACTGCCACTTTAAGAGCGCATCAGCAGTGTAGGGGTGATTATGCGTAGTCCCACCTGTCTGCATCCATCCTCATGTCCAGAGGGCCATCCTTACTGAGGGAGAATCCTCTCTTGGGACAGTCCATCTGCATGGAGGAGCAGCCAGCATCCAGAAGAACAGCATCCACACTACCTGACTGCAACCTCAGTCTAGACAGCAGGGCTCCCAGCTCACTGAAACGTCCCAGTAACGGGTGCACCCGGCCACTGGGGGAGGGAGGAGGGGGGGGGGGGGGGGCTTTCATCAGATAATTAAATGTCAGGAAAGAGACATGGAGAAATGGGTACAGATTATGTAAACACATTCAACACAGGTCAGAAATACTGTACAAGAATTTGTACAAAAACTCCTGTTGACTCTTCCTGTTTGTTATGAATGCTAATGAGACAAATAAAAAGCACTATAACAACCTTTAAAGCAAAAGGGGTGGACAGAAAAAGTCACCCTTTCCTTGCTGTTCAACACCTGTCTCCTCTGGACCCCATCCCCATGCAAATCATTCCTGTACAACACACAGCCCTGTACAAGACACAGCCTTCTGCCTCAACACACAGACAACCCTGTACAAGACACAGACTCCTGCCTCAACACAAACACAGCCCTGTACAAGACACAGCCTTCTGCCTCAACACACAGACAGCCCTGTACAAGACACAGACTCCTGCCTCAACACACAGACAGCCCTGTACAAGACACAGACTTCTGCCACACACACAGGTAGTGGGATCTTCCAATCACGGTCATGCATTTTTCATATGACCTTTTCAGATAGTCAGCAGAGATGATGGCTGGTGTGAGCTAGAGGGGCAGCCATAAATCAGCCTGAGGGGTCACCCAACACTGGCAGGCAGAAAGGGAGAGACAGAGGCGAGGTCTTACGACACCACACCAACCTGACATATAACGTCTTCCACATCTCAGCACCGCAGACAATTGCAATCCCTCCGCATCTAACATCCACTAATCTCCTCTCAATAGTCTTGTTGAAATAAAATAAAAGACCCCCATTGCGGCAATAAAGATATAATAGCAGTGGCCATCTCGATAAGGTCTCTCCCACTAACGGCTTAGCAAGGGGCGTTACCAAGCAGCCCTTGGGGTCCTTGTGTTTATACACCCACTGACGCTTGAGAGACCAAAGGTTGAGTGCAGCATCTCGCCCGCGCTGTCAGGCCAGGGCTTTTCCTTATCATGCTCTAGAAGTTTTCCATTCTTCGCTGCAGTCATTAATATGCTGTAAAATCTATAGCAAGGCATTCTCCACACCCACTTGCTTCTCAGACTCGTCCACCCCCACCCAGTCCCATCTCAACAGAGCAGTGCCCCCAGACAGAGCAACCATGCCTACTGTGTACCAACACAGTATACAGTAAGACCTTATGTCAATATGCTGAGAATTTATTGCTTCTGCAGCTCATTGGTTTAAGACCATTTTCATCAATCAGGACTCTTGATGCATTTCACTCCCTTCAGAGACTGAAGTCCCCTAAAAAGTTACATTGAGTATAAAATGTAATAAAGTGTAGGAAAACTGAAGGGATATCATATTATCCATACATTGTTTCATGGACATAAAATCTAAAATGTACAAACCTTTGTAATCTCCCTAATTCAATTAAACTTGGTTACCATGGTAAACAACACAGTGTGTGGAGATACATTTAATTTCATCCAGGTAGTTGACTTGTTTAAATGCATCGTAAGGTTTAATCATAAACTTGGTTTGGTACAGATGGTGTCGTATCAACTCTTCTAGCCTCCTCCACAAATCTTACATTGTCTTCAGCAATAAGGCAGGCAGGCAAGGAGAGGAGGTGGATTAAGTCATGAAGAGACAAAGACCCTAACAAACTGTTCTTATAGTAGTTATGGCTAAAAACGTGTTGAACTACAAAAATCATGATAGAGCTTTCTTAGTAAGGGATTTTAATCTATGGGCTTTATTAATTGAAAGAGATGAGACACTGACCAAGTGGGCAATTTCCTTATCATTAGTAACCATTTTCAGTTACTATATTTAAGATCCTGGTTATTTTTTTCTACACACCCTCAGCTATGCCGGTTGAACTCCCCAACACACTGAGGAGGCTCCGATGCTCTGTTTCTGTGAGTCACAGGAGGATTTAAGAATATGCAAAACAGTTATAATGTTTTTTTATTGATTAACTTCTTTATGTGGCTTAGACACATGGTTGGATATATAAATGCCTTATGTAAGGTGTTATATTATTAAACATGCCCAGTTTCAGAAGTGTGTGTGTGTGTGTGTGTGTGTGTGTGTGTGTGTGTGTGTGTGTGTGTGTGTGTGTGTGTGTGTGTGTGTGTGTGTGTGTGTGTGTGTGTGTGTGTGTGTGTGTGTGTGTGTGTGTGTGTGTGTGTGTGTGTGTGTGTGTGTGTGTGTGTGTGTGGTGTGTGTGGTCCAAGTATAGGCTTATAATTGCTTTAGAGAACTGATCTATATGTAATTGTGCAACCCACAACATTGACATCATTCTTAACTTAGAACTGAATAAAAGGTTGTTGTTGTTTTAAATGCCATCTCCCCTGGCCCACCTACAACATGTTAAATGATTGAAGAGAAGGCCACATTGGGGCATATGGTGGATTGAATGACCTTAAATAATGCTGGACGATGCCCTGCCCTGCTGAGTGAGGTAACAGGGCTCCAGGCAGGGCAACCTTGTTAAAAAAATTAAATGATGAACTGGTTATTGTTACAACCACTCTCCTTCACGTGCATGTGTCAAACTATGGCCAGTAGGGACACTCTTCCCTCTGGACAAGGTAGGCCCCAATGCCCCAGGGAGGTGACTGGGGTTACTGTCCTGCAAAGAGCGCCATTCGTCAGATGAGATGTTAACACTGAGGCTCTGACTGTCTGTAGTCACTACAACTTCCATGTCACATATCACATTAAAAGGTGTTCTGGGAAATGCTTCCATTTAAGTTCATTAGGGTCTTCAGGACGTGTGAAGATTGGCCATTAAACGGCAAAACTTTGTCTTTCTTAATCAACACCCTGTTCCAATTTCTGTCAAGGTTCTCCACAAGTGCTCAGCTTGCATCTATTTTTGCTACTTGCCCCAGAAAATGTCCTCAGTTGTCCACAAATTTTATAAAGAAATCCCTTCCCCTGTCTGTGTACTGTAGGCCCATCCTGGAAGTAAGTATTGGTGGTAGTATTGGTGCCCTGGAGCAGGACCTTAATAAAGGAACAGAGCTTTGAGCTGCTGCAGTCTTCTTCATATGAGTGTCTGTCACCTGGTTATCTGGGTTTGAAGTAGAGCAGATAAGGGTTTGCCTACACATATTCTGTCATTGTAAATAAGAATTTGTTCTTTACTGACTTGCCTAGTTAAATAAAGGTTCAATTAAAAAATAATTAATAATACAATTCCTCTGTTGGTTTGTTTAATCTTTGAAGCACTTGGGGCGGCAGCGTAACCTAGTGGTTAGAGCGTTGGACTAGTAACCGGAAGGTTGCGAGTTCAAACCCCCGAGCTGACAAGGTACAAATCTGTCGTTCTGCCCCTGAACAGGCAGTTAACCCACTGTTCCCAGGCCGTCATTGAAAATAAGAATATGTTCTTAACTGACTTGCCTGGTAAAATAAAATTTAAAAAATAAAAAACTTCCTCTGACGGATGACACAGATGTACTGTGTAAAGATTGTTTTCCATTTTCATGACTGTAACCTGAACATTACACAAAAATGCACTATTTTCAGCAGCACTTGAAAACACACATCCGCAGATGCCATTCCCCTCCCAACGCCCCATCTTGAGGTAAAAGTGCCAGGAGTCCTCACCGTTGAGTGCTAAGCGTGTGTGTGTGTGTCCAACGTGACGCGCTGCTTCTCCACAAATCAAGTCTGAAATATTCCCCAGTGTTGACCTGCTCAGCTCCTCTACCTGCGTCACTAAGGCCTAAGACAAGATGCTGATTGATTGCTTTCAGCAGGGAGCAGTGATTAAAATATCTACAGGACATGAAAAAAGAACACACAAAGTACCACCGGCGAAAGATGCTTGTGTTTGGTTTGGAATGTGAACTTAAGCAACCTCAACTCTAGAAGTTTAAACTAAACTTAAAAATAAACAAATTTAGCATGAAGTGTTTAAGATGTATGTCTAAGACTAAAAAGAGTTAGAGCTACGTAGATTCTCAGTAGAGTGCCACAACTCATGTCGTTTCCCCTTTCTTCTCCCTGGTAGGCCTGTTCACTAGATTTCACCCTAGGAGAGTGGAATGGTGTCTAAAGTAAACATGATATATCAGGTTATTTACTAAATGCTAATCACCCCATGCAAATCAATGACACGCAGACACCAATCACTAGTAATTTACTTTCTCTTTTCCCCCCCAGATGTGGCTTTTGTCAATTTTCCACCTAAAAGTTGCACACACATAAAGTACGTAAGTAACAGCAATAAGAAAGATATCGCTGGTAATAGACTAGTGCGTAGAATCTCCACAATATTGTCACACTCAGAATAGAGAATTAAGTCTCAACATTACGGCCTGGACAATAACAGTATCAATACTGTTTAGTGTCGTGGCAAGGAAACAAAACACAAAGTGGATTTACCTTCTTTAGGAAAACCGCCCTAACTTTGGAAACAAACAACACGATGTCATTCAGAGTTACATGTATTGATTTTCCAAGCTCAAGCACACACTATTTCACATACAGCAGGTTTAGAAAGGACCAAAGACTTTGATCTGCTTCGCGTTTCCATTTTTGGCAAGGAAAAAAATATTGCGATACTGGTATCGTCTCAGGCCTTCTTTCATTTTGATTTTGGCACAAATGAAAATGTGCAACTGATTTGCCCATTGCTTGATGTTTCAGCATTGTCTCAATGAAGAGTTCAGCTTTCGACTAGCCATGTGTGACATGTACGCACAGTTACAAGCCTGATAGAGTTTGCGGCAGGCTTCATACCATAGTAATACAGATAAAGCCTGAGTTGGAATCTGAAGCTAATTGAAGCTGGTTAGCTTTAGAAAACCCTGAGTAGATCCAGCTTCCTTCGTAGGATACCCCTCAGACCACTGCAACCAATGCGAAAGTTGTCAGGGCGTCTACTACGCTAGAAAATCGAACTCTTCCTCTGGGCACTAATCTAAGCAATTACATAAGTGCAGATTCACATCGCTCTTCAATAGTTTGCATCAAGGCTGTACTTTTTGCAAGGCAAAAGAGAAGTGAAATCAGTGAGGATAGAAATACGAGAGAGAGAAGAGAATGCTCTCCAGCCCTGTTGTGTGGAGGCATTACGTGGGCTGCAAGGGTCTTTTATACAGGCTTCCAATAATATTAGCTAATTGCTAGATTTCTCTGGCTTCTCTCAAATCGTGAGTGGGTGTGGAAGGGTTTATAGCTGGGGTATATTGCTGCTGACAGAATGGCGTACTCTGATTTTCTCTCTTCCGTCTCATCCCCCTCTCATAGTCACGTTGGTGTAGCAGACATTCCCCCCCGAGAGAGGTTTCCCCGGAATCTACGTAAAAGGATTCCTACCCACGCCATGGTCTTAGGAACATCTCATTTTCATCCTCCCTCATGCGCTCTCGCTCGCTCTCGCACACACTCCTTCTCTCCCTCATTATTAAACACAGTGGCCCGGTGTCTCCCTCCTCTCTCTTCGAAGTTTGCTGGGCTCTCCTCTCTCTTTACCTCCCACTCACCACTGACGGAACCTCAGTGGGAGGCAGCATCTCCCTCATACTGGGGCCGTGGGCCTCTGTTCTGACAAATGAGACGCCAGGCCCACCAGCTAAGCGTGGGGGGACTGGGTTTAAGTCTCCCTGACACAATGGATGTGGATGGTTTGTGAAACAAGGGGCTTTAACAGCAGTTACTCAGTGATTCATTTTCTTTCAGGGTTTGAAGGTTGGCAGGGAGGTGGAGAGGGTTGGGCGCTGGGATGCAAAAGGCTGTATCATGATCTAGCTAACCTTCAATCTAAACTATGATCCATAAATTGTTGACTGTATAACTTTGAGGGAAAATAACCCACATAACAGCATTAACAATGCAGGCACATACCAATCACATTCGGCAGTAGAGATATTGTGAATCAGACTTCATTAGAGTGTCTATACTGTTTTGTAGTCTCACTTCAAATAACTGCCTCTAAAGCATGTATATATTAATCATAATGTAAGCAGGTACAGTGAAATTAATTGCATTGTAGGTAGCCTACACAATTTACAATGACTTATATGTTACTGCATATTAAGATGTGTTAAAGGGATCCTTTGGGATTTTGGCAATGAGACCCTTTATCTACTTTCCCAGTCAGATGAAGTCGTGTATACCATTTTTATTTATTTGTGTCTAACGTTAGCACAATTTGTAACTAGTTAGCAACTTCCTTCATACTGCACGCAGAGACATAAAAATGAGTTCATCTGACTCTGGGGAAGAAGAAAATCCCAAAGGATCCCTTCATGTTCATTGACATTTCTACATGGAGATTACATTTGCAAACAAATGTATTTTGACTTGCAAATCTGTGAAATATGTGACTTATGTACAATGTATAGCAATATTATACACACCACTGTAATTATAATAAAAAAGGCAATCACCTGTGTTCCTTGGCCAGCTGTTGAGCTAAGCTGAATGCTGTGGGGTCTCGGTCTAGGGCCACGACTGTCACCTCAGGAGATGCCCTCAGGATGGCTTTGGTGTGACCTCCACCTCCAAAAGTCATGTCCAGAACAACCTATGGACACAGACAATAGGTATTCTGATGTCAAGGACAGTGCTTTCAGAGGCCTTACAATGACAACACTCTATCAATTAGCCTATACATGGTCCTCATTTCTAAGGTGATTGCTCAGAGAATGATTAGTTAGCATACCTCAATTCCTAATGCACTATTACACTATGAAAGACTTAATAATCATGAAATGTCCAATCATATAATTGCAATTATATTATATATTATTGCCATTGTATTAATTGCTATCATGCACTTAAACATAGTTGTGAACATTTGAAGAACCTTTTAACCAACCATACTGTTTGAGTCTCTTTTAGTTGTCACAAAACACACAACAGCTATCTAGATAGACAGTTCTCCAATCGCATCAAAAAGTCAATTGTTTAGTCATCCTTGCCTCTCTTGAAAGATCTTTGTCAACTCAGCCTGCCGTCCAAGCTACACCCCAGCCCCAAATTCCCTGGACGATCTAAGCCCCTGCACATACTTTATCACAAGCCTTCTCGGGTCTCTACACCTCCCGTTACGGGGTCTGAGACGCCGAAGCCTCTCACCATTAGCTCTGACAAATTGAAAACCCTAGTCAATGGCGACTCCATTACCCACAGTATCAGACTTCAAATGAATCATCCAGTGATCATAGACTGTTTACCAGGGGGCAGGGCTACCAACGTTAAGGCTAATCTGAAGATGGTGCTGGCTAAAGCTAAAACTGTCGAGTGTAGAGAGTAGAGGTCGGCCGATTATGATTTTTCAGCGCCGATAGCGATTATTGGAGGACCAAAAAAGCCGATACCGATTAATCGGACAATTTTTTAAAAATGTATTTGTAATAATGACAATTACAGCAATACTGAATGAACACTTATTTTAACTTAATATAATACATCAATAAAATCCATTTAGCCTCAAATAAATAATGAAACATGTTCAATTTGGTTTAAATAATGCAAAAACAAAGTGTTGGAGAAGAAAGTAATATGTGCCATGTAAAAAAGCTAACGTTTAAGTTCCTTGCTCAGAACATGAGAACATATGAAAGTTGGTGGTTCTTTTTAACATGAGACTTCAATATTCCCAGGTAAGAGGATTTAGGTTGTAGTTAATATAGTATTTATAGGACTATTTCACTCTATACCATTTGTATTTCATATACCTTTGACTATTTGATGTTCTTATAGGCACTTTAGTATTTTCAGTGTAACAGTATAGCTTCCATCCCTCTCCTCGCCCCTACCTGGGCTCGACAACAGCCACCCTCGAAGCATCATTACCCATCGCTCCACAAAATCCGCAGCCCATGCAGAGCAAGGGGAACAACCACTCCAAGTCTCAGAGCGAGTGACATTTGAAACGCTATTAGAGCGCACCCCGCTAACTAGCTAGCCGTTTCAAATCGGTTACACCAGCCAGTTGATAGGCTTAAAGTAATAAACAGCTCAATGCTTGAAGCACAGTGACGAGCTGCTGGCAAAACGCACGAAAGTGCCATTTGAATGAATGCTTACGAGCCTGCTGGTGCCTACCATCACTCAGTCAGACTGCTCTATCAAATCGTAGACTTAATTATAACATAATAACACACAGAAATGTGTGTTATTATCCGGAAACTATCATCTCGAAAACAAAACGTTTATTATTTCAGTGAAATACGGAACCGTTCCGCATTTTATCTAACGGATGGCATCCATAAGTCTAAATATTCCTGTTACATTGCACAAACCTTCAATGATATGTCATAATTGCGTAAAATTCTGGCAAATTAGTTCGCAACGAGCTAGGCGGCCCAAACTGTTGCATATACCCTGACTCTGTGTGCAATGAACGCAAGAGAAGTGACACAATTTCACCTGGTTAATATTGCCTGCTATCCTGGATTTATTTTAGATAAATATGCAGGTTTAAAAATATGTACTTCTGTGTATTGATTTTAAGAAAAGCATTGGTGTTTATGGTTAGGTACAGCCGTGCAACGATTGTGCTTTTTTCGCAAATGCGCTTTTGTTAAATCATCCCCCTGCATTGCATCAATTATAGACAACGCAGGACACACTAGATAAGCTAGTAATACCATCAACCATGTGTAGTTAACTAGTGATTATGATTGATTGATTGTTTTTTTATAAAGATAAGTTTAATGCTAGATAGCAACTTAACTTGGCTTGTACTGCATTCGCATAACAGGCAAGCTCCACGTGGAGTGCAATGAGAGGCAGGTGGTTAGCGCTGTAAGGTTGCAAGATTGAATCTTGGCTTGTTGAGGAGTGACGGACTCCATCCTAGCAGGAGGGGTGCTCTCATCTTATCTACGAATAGAGACAGGGCTCTAACTCCCCTAGCTCCACAATGAGATAGGGTGCAGGCCAGGCTGCCAGGCAGGCCAGGCAGCTGGCAGGCTGTTAGCCAGACTGCCAGCTTGGTGGAGTCTGCCACTAGCACAGTCAGTGTAGTGAGCTCAGCTATCCCCATTGAGACCATGTTGGTGCCTCGACCTAGGTTGGGCAAAACTAAACATGGCGTTGTTCGCCTTAGCAATCTCACTGGAATAAAGACCTCCTCCATTCCTGCCATTATTGAAAGACATTGTGATACATCTCAAAATAGGGCTCCTTAATGTTAGATCCCTCACTTCCAATGCAGTTATAGTCAATGAACTAATCACTGATCATAATCTGGATGTGATTGGCCTGACTGAAACATGGCTTAAGCCTGATGAATTCACTGTGTTAAATGAGGCCTCCCCTCCTGGTTACACTAGTGACCATATCCCCCGCGCATCCCGCAGAGGTGTTGCTAACATTTACAATAGCACATTTCAATTTACAAAAAAAGTGTTCATCTTTTGAGCTTCTAGTCATGAAATCTATGCAGCCTACTCAATCACTTTTTATAGCTACTGTTTACAGGCCTCATGGGCCATATACAGCACATCTCACTGAGTTCCCTGAATTCCTATAGGACCTTGTAGTCATGGCAGATAATATTCTAATTTTTGGTGACTTTAATATTCACATGGACCCACTCCAAAAGGCTTTCAGAGCCATCATCGACTCAGTGGGTTTTGTCCAACATGTCTCCGGACCTACTCACTGCCACAGTCATACACTGGACCTAGTTTTTTCCTGTGGAATAAATGTTGTGGATCTTAATGTTATCCTTCATAATCCTGGACTATCGGACCACCATTTTATTACGTTTGCAATCGCAACAAATAATCTGCTCAGACCCCCAACCAAGGATCATCAAAAGTTGTGCTGTAAATTCTCGGATAACCCAAAGAATCCTAGATGCCCTTCCAGACTCCCTCCACCTACCCAAGGACGTCAGAGTACAAAACTCAGTTGACCACCTAACTGAGGAACTCAATTTAACCTTGTGCAATACCCTAGATGCAGTCGCAACCCTAAAAACAAAAAACATTTGTCATAAGAAACTAGCTCCCTGGTATACAGAAAATTACCCGAGCACTAAAGCAAGCTTCCAGAAAATTGGAACAGAAATGGCGCTACACCAAACTGGAAGTCTTCCGACTAGCTTGGAAAGACGTACCGTGCAGTATCGAAGAGCCCTCACTGCTGCTCGATCATCCTATTTTTCCAACTTAATTAAGGAAAATAACAATCACCCCCCCAAAAAAAATTGATACTGTTGCAAAGCTAACTAAAAAGCAGCATTCCCCAAGAGAGGATGGCTTTCACTTAAGCAGTGATAAAATCATGAAATTCTTTGAGAAAAATATAATATAAATATACATTTCGGACTCCTCTTTAAATCTGCGTATTCCTCTAAAGCTCAGTTGTCCTGAGTCTTCACAACTCTACCAGGACCTAGGATCAAGGGAGACAATCACATTTTTTAGTATTTTATCTCGACACATTAATGGAAATAATCATGGCCTCTAAACATTCAAGCTGCATACTGGACCCTATTCCAACTAAACCATTGAGAGAGCTGCTTACTGTGCTTGGCCCTCCTATGTTGAACATAATAAACGACTCTCTAGCCACCGGATGTGTACCAAACTCACTAAAAGTGGCAGTAATAAAGCCTCTCTTGAAAAAGCCAAACCTTGACCCAGAAAATATAAAAAACTATTGGCCTGTATCAAGTCTCCCATTCCTCTCAACATTTTTAGAAAAAGCTGTTGCGCAGCAACTCACTGCCTTCCTGAAGACAAACAATGTATACAAAACGTTTCAATCTGGTTTTAGACCCCATCATAATGGCGTCAGACCGAGGCTATGCATCTGTCCTCGTGCTCCTAGACCTTAGTGCTGCTTTTGATACCATCGATCACCACATTCATTTGGAGAGATTGGAAACCCAAATTGGCCTACGAACAAGTTCTGGCCTGGTTTAGATATCAGTTTGTCTCTGTGAATGGTTTTTGCTCTGACAAATCAACTGTAAATGTCGGTGTTCCTCAAGGCTCCGTTTTAGGACCACTATTTTCACTATATATTTTACCGAATTATGTCATTCGGAAACACAATGTAAACTTTCACTGCTGTGCGGATGACACACAGCTGTACATTTCGATGAAACATGGTGTACCCCAAAATTGCTCTCCCTGGAAGGCTGTGTTTTCAGACATAAGGAAGTGGATGGCGGCAAATGTTCTACTTTTAAACTCGGACAAAGCAGAGATGCTTGTTCTAGATCCCAAGAAACAAAGAGATCTTCTGTTGAATCGGACAATTAATCTTGATTGTTGTACAGTCATCTCAAATAAACCTTGGCTTTACTCTGGACCCTGATCTCTCTTTTGATGAACATATCAAGACTGTTTCAAGGACCGCTTTTTTTCATCTACGTAACATTGCAAAAATCAGATACTTTCTGTCAAAAAATTATGCAGAAAAATTTATCCATTCTTTTGCCACTTTTTTGACTACTGCAATGCTCTACTTTCTGGCTAAAGCACTAAATAAACTTCAGTTAGTGCTAAACACGGCTGCTAAAATCTTGACAAGAACCAAAAAATGTGATCATATTACTCCAGTGCTAGCCTCTACACAGGCTTCCGGTTAAGGCAAGGGCTGATTTCAAGGTTTTACTGCTAACCTACAAAGCATTACATGGGCTTGCTTCTACCTATCTTTCGAATTTGGTCCTGCCGTACATACCTACACGTATGCTACGGTGTCGTGGCAGAATCAGAATTCTTTAGGTAACATTTATAAATAAGATGTTTTCTTAATATGTATAAGCATGCTTATGTGGGAAAAGTTACTTGGGGCCCAGAGAGGGGAGAGGTCGGGTTAGTCTTATCTGTGAATGTGTCTGTAAACTATTCCTAAACCGTGTGAAGGGATGGTGTGATTAATGGGGAACCAGTTAGGTGGCTCCACAATGTCTGTGTGCCAGTCACATCTCTCTGTAAGCTTGTTCAGGAGGGGGTGTATTTGATATATGCCAATGGATGAGTTAATGTTTTTGGTTCTAAGTGGTACAAAGAACGAGATAAGAGCTTTTGTTTAGGAGACCAAACTGAACGATAATTTATAGCTAATTCTATAAATTATGGGATACTCCTTTTTCTGGTAAAAGGTTATTTCCTAAGATCTGTTATTCGTCATGCGAGTTTTGATTGGTGTGTCTTGGCTATAAATGATACTAAGGACTGTTTTGTAAGCACTCTCAGAGAATACATTTATAGACACTGAATTGATCTGAGAGTCACAGGGCTATGGTGAAGCTCATATAATTAAAAATTGACTTTATGATAACTCTGACTTGTGTGTGGTTTGCTCTCTCATGATTTGGTAATACAGGAAATTTCCACAACAACGTTCACAAGACACAGGCCTCCTTAATGTCCCTAGAATTTCTAAGCAAACAGCTGGAGGCAGGGCTTTCTCCTATAGTGCTCCATTTTTATGGAATGGTCTGCCTGTCCATGTGAGAGGCGCAGACATGGTCTCAACATTTAAGTCTTTATTGAAGACTCATCTCTTCAGTAGGTCCTATGATTGAGTGTAGTCTGGCCCAGGAGTGTGAAGGGGAACGGAAAGGCACTGGAGTAACGAACCGCCCTTGATGTCTCTGCCTGGTCAGTTCCCCTCTCTCCACTGGGATTCTCTGCCTCTAACCCGATTACTGGGGCTGAGTCACTGGCTTACTGGTGCTCTTCATTGCCATCCCTAGGAGGGGTGCATCACTTGAGTGGATTGAGTCACTGACGTGATCTTCCTTTCCGGGTTGGCGGCCCCCTTTGGGTTGTGCCGTGGAGGATATCTCTGTGGGCTATACTCAACCTTGTCTCAGGATGGTAAGTTGGTGGTTGAAGATATCCCTCTAGTGGTGTGGGGGCTGTGCTTTTGCAAAGTCGGTGGTGGGGTTATATCCTGCCTGTTTGGCCCTGTCCGGGGGTATCGTTGGACGGGGGTCACAGTGACCCCTCCTGTCTTAGCCTCCAGCATTTATTTATTTATTTTCTCTCTCTCTCTCTCACTCACTCACTCACTCACTCACTCACTCACTCACTCACTCACTCACTCACTCACTCACTCACTCAGGACGACCTGGCATGATGACTCCTTGCTGTCCCCAGTCCACCTGGTCGTGCTGCTGCTCCAGTTTCAACTGTTCTGCCTGCGGCTATGGAACCCTGACCTATTCACCAGGTGTGCTACCTGTCCCAGACCTGCTGTTTTCAACTCCCCAGAGACAGCAGGAGCGGTAGAGATATTCTGAATGATCGGCTATGAAAAGCTAACTGACATTTACTCCTGAGGTACCTGTTGCACCCTTGACAACCACTGTGATTATCATTACTTGAACCTGCTGGTCATCTATGAACATCTTGGCCATGTTATAATCTCCACTCAGCACAGCCAGAAGAGGACAGGCTCCTCTTTTTAATTTAATTTTTAATTTGACCTTTATTTAACCAGGCAAGTCAGTTAAGAACATATTCTTATTTTCAATGACGGCCTGGGAACAGTGCCTGTTCAGGGGCAGAACGACAGATTTGTACCTTGTTTGAACGGGGGTTTGAACTCGCAACCTTCCGGTTACTAGTCCAACGCTCTAACCACTAGGCTACGCTGCCGCCTCTCTAGGTTTCTTCCTAGGTTTTGGCCTTTCTGAGAGTTTTTCCTAGCCATCGTGCTTCGACACCTGCATTGCTTGCTGTTTGGGGTTTTCGGCTGGGTTTCTGTACAGAACTTTGTGACATCAACTGATGTAAGAAGGGCTTTATAAATAAATTTGAATGATTGATTGATCACTCTCTGCATCACTGTGAATGGGGATTGTGGAAAATGGCTGTCTGTGAATGAGCATTCAAATAAACAAATGGTAAAATTGTTGAACATAGTAAATAATATTGATGACATTTGTCAAAAGTATTTGTCTGAGAAAATCACTACATAGTTTTGTAGAAATTACCCATTGATTATTTTCTGAGAAAATCACTACATAGCTGTTTCTCTACTACCTAGCCGTCTCTCTCTTTTACTTCAGTGGTTTGTCAAATAATTGAGTCATCAAGACATCTTTTTAAAACACCTACAGAGCTGTTCTCTTCCAGTGAACAAAACACAATGAGCATAAACAAGTTAAGATATAACTTGTTAATCAAGGTAATTTGCTTATAGATCAGTCTATGTAAAGTCTATTCACTCCCCGACTGTTTTGGCTCACAGCTACGGTTTCCAGCTTGAATTGAAGACTCTCGGGTATTGGGTTACATATCCACATCCATTGGATGACCACGCTGGTCAGACTGTCGGTACGTTTTTGGTGGAAGGATAGGTCGCACCCTCATATGCAGCACAGAGTTGGAAAACTAAGAGCCTTCCATATAGATAGCATCTAGTTGTTCTACGATAAACAAATGGTTTTATAAATTATATATTTTTAAATGAACAATTTGTAGACAGTTATTATTCATACTTCATTACAGCAGGACAACAAGTATAGGAGACGAAGGCTGAGATCTTAAATTCGTAGAGTCACTAACCAACTCTGTGAGATGTACAGGAGGGGAGGAAAGAATGAATCAAGGCAGTACTGCAGGAAATAAGGATACTTTTCCAACCCACTAGTTATAGGATGAATTATTACAGTAAAAAGGCAGTTGAACTCTTACAGGATGTAATTTATGAAGTTTATAGTAAATATACAGTACAAGTCAAAAGTTTGGAAACCTAATATATTTTAGATTTTAGATTCTTGAAAGTAGCCACCCTTTGCCTTGATGACAGCTTTGCACACTCTTGGCATTCTCTTAACCAGCTTCATGAAGTAGTCACCTGGAATGCATTTCAATTAACAGGTGTGTCTTATTAAAAGTTCATTTGTGGAATTTCTTTCTTTCTTAATGCTTCTGAGCCAATCAGTTGTGTCGTAACAAGGTAGGGTTGGTATACAGTGAAAGAACCGACGCTGGATTCGAGAAGCAGGTATGGGGAGTAGAACATTTAAATAAGGAACTGACAAAGAACAAGACAGGAACTGCGTCAGCACACGGGTACACAATTACAATCAACAATCAATGCAGCAGCAGGTAACAGAGATGGGGAACTGACAAATATAAGGGAGGTAACAAAAACCGGTGATTGAGTCCCGGTGAGTCCAATAATACGCTGATGCGAGTGACGGGGAAAGGCATGTGTGTGTACTGATGGTGGCAGGAGTGCATAATGCTGGGGAGCGTGGCATCTTCGAGCTCCAGGGAGAGGGAGCAGGCACAGGCGTTACAGTACCCACCACCCCACCACAAGCCTGATCATCCAGCGATCATACACTGTTTACCAGGGGGCAGGGCTACCGACGTTAAGGCTAATCTGAAGATGGTGCTGGCTAAAGCTAAAACTGGCGAGTGTAGAGAGTATAGAGATATTGTTATCCACGTCGGCAACAACGATGTTAGGATGAAACAGTCAGAGATCACCAAGCGCAACATAGCTTCTGCGTGCATATCAGCTAGAAAGATGTGTCGGCATCGAGTAATTGTCTCTGGCCCCCTGCCAGTTAGGGGGAGTGATGAGCTCTACAGCAGAGTCTCACAACTCAATCGCTGGTTGAAAACTGTTTTCTACCCCTCCCAAAAGATAGAATTTGTAGATAATTGGCCCTCTTTCTGGGACTCACCCACAAACAGGACCAAGCCTGACCTGCTGAGGAGTGACGGACTCCATCCTAGCTGGAGGGGTGCTCTCATCTTATCTACCAACATAGACAGGGCTCTAACTCCTCTAGCTCCACAATGAAATAGGGTGCAGGCCAGGCAGCAGGCTATTAGCCAGCCTGCCAGCATAGTGGAGTCTGCCACTAGCATAGTCAGTGTAGTCAGCTCAGCTATCACCATTGAGACCGTGTCTGTGCCTCGACCTAGGTTGGGCAAAACTAAACATGGCGGTGTTCGCCTGAGCAATCTCACTAGGATAAAGACCACCTCCATTCCTGTCATTACTGAGAGAGATCATTATACCTCACATCTCAAAATAGGGCTACTTAATGTTAGATCCCTTACTTCAAAGGCAATTATAGTCAATGAACTAATCACTGATCATAATCTTGATGTGATTGGCCTGACTGAAACATGGCTTAAGCCTGATGAATTTACTGTGTTAAATGAGGCCTCACCTCCTGGCTACACTAGTGACCATATCCCCCGTGCATCCCGCAAAGGCGGAGGTGTTGCTAACATTTACGATAGCAAATTTCAATTTACAAAAAAAAAAAAAATGACGTTTTCGTCTTTTGAGCTTCTAGTCATGAAATCTATGCAGCCTACTCAATCACTTTTTATAGCTACTGTTTACAGGCCTCCTGGGCCATATACAGCGTTTCTCACTGAGTTCCCTGAATTCCTATCGGACCTTGTAGTCATTGCAGATAATATTCTAATCTTTGGTGACTTTAATATTCACATGGAAAAGTCCACAGACCCACTCCAAAAGGCTTTCGGAGCCATCATCGATTCAGTGGGTTTTGTCCAACATGTCTCTGGACCCACTCACTGTCACAGTCATACGCTGGACCTAGTTTTGTCCCATGGAATAAATGTTGTGGATCTTAATGTTTTTCCTCATAATCCTGGACTATCGGACCACCATTTTATTACGTTTGCAATTGCAACAAATAATCTGCTCAGACCCCAACCAAGGAACATCAAAAGTCGTGCTATAAATTCACAGACAACACAAAGATTCCTTGATGCCCTTCCAGACTCCCTCTGCCTACCCAAGGACGCCAGAGGACAAAAATCCGTTAACCACCTAACTGAGGATCTCAATTTAACCTTGCGCAATACCCTAGATGCAGTTGCACCCCTAAAAACTAAAAAAATGTCTCATAAGAAACTAGCTCCCTGGTACACAGAAAATACCCGAGCTCTGAAGCAAGCTTCCAGAAAATTGGAACGGAAGTGGCGCCACACCAAACTGGAAGTCTTCCGACTAGCTTAGAAGGACGGTACCGTGCAGTACCGAAGAGCCCTTACTGCTGCTCGATCATCCTATTTTTCTAACTTAATTGAGGAAAATAAGAACAATCCGAAATTCCTTTTTGATACTGTGGCAAAGCTAACTAAAAAGCAGCATTCCCCAAGAGAGGATGACTTTCACTTTAGCAGTGATAAGTTCATGAACTTCTTTGAGGAAAAGATTATGATTATTAGAAAGCACATTACGGACTCCTCTTTAAACCTGCGTATTCCTCCAAACCTCAGTTGTCCTGAGTCTGCACAACTCTGCCAGGACCTAGGATCAAGAGAGACGCTCAAGTGTTTTAGTACTATATCTCTTGACACAATGATGAAAATAATCATGGCCTCTAAACCTTCAAGCTGTATACTGGACCCTATTCCAACTAAACTACTGAGAGCTGCTTCCTGTGCTTGGCCCTCCTATGTTGAACATAATAAACGGCTCTCTATCCACTGGATGTGTACCAAACTCACTAAAAGTGGCAGTAATAAAGCCTCTCTTGAAAAAGCCAAACCTTGACCCAGAAAATATAAAAAACTATCGGCCTATATCGAATCTTCCATTCCTTTCAAAAATTTTAGAGAAGGCTGTTGCGCAGCAACTCACTGCCTTCCTGAAGACAAACAATGTATACGAAATGCTTCAGTCTGGTTTTAGACCCCATCATAGCACTGAGACGGCACTTGTGAAGGTGGTAAATGACATTTTAATGGCATCGGACCGAGGCTCTGCATCTGTCCTCGTGCTCCTAGACCTTAGTGCTGCTTTTGATACCATCGATCACCACATTCTTTTGGAGAGATTGGAAACCCAAATTGGTCTACACGGACATGTTCTGGCCTGGTTTAGATCTTATCTGTCGGAAAGATATCAGTTTGTCTCTGTGAATGGTTTGTCCTCTGACAAATCAACTGTAAATTTCGGTGTTCCTCAAGGTTCTGTTTTAGGACCACTATTGTTTTCACTATATATTTTACCTCTTGGGGATGTTATTCGAAAACATAATGTAAACTTTCACTGCTATGCGGATGACACACAGCTGTACATTTCAATGAAACATGGTGAAGCCCCAAAATTGCCCTCGCTAGAAGCATGTGTTTCAGACATAAGGAAGTGGATGGCTGCAAACTTTCTACTATTAAACTCGGACAAAACAGAGATGCTTGTTCTAGGTCCCAAGAAACAAAGAGATCTTCTGTTGAATCTGACAATTAATCTTAATGGTTGTACAGTCGTCTCAAATAAAACTGTGAAGGACCTCGGCGTTACTCTGGACCCTGATCTCTCTTTTGAAGAACATATCAAGACTGTTTCGAGGACAGCTTTTTTCCATCTACGTAACATTGCAAAAATCAGAAACTTTCTGTCCAAAAATGATGCAGAAAAATTAATCCATGCTTTTGTCACTTCTAGGTTAGACTACTGCAATGCTCTATTTTCCGGCTACCCGGATAAAGCACTAAATAAACTTCAGTTAGTGCTAAATATGGCTGCTAGAATCCTGACTAGAACCAAAAAATTTGATCATATTACTCCAGTGCTAGCCTCTCTAAAACTGGCTTCCTGTCAAAGCAAGGGCTGATTTCAAGGTTTTACTGCTAACCTACAAAGCATTACATGGGCTTGCTCCTACCTACCTCTCTGATTTGGTCCTGCCGTACATACCTACACGTACGCTACGGTCACAAGACGGCCTCCTAATTGTCCCTAGAATTTCTAAGCAAACAGCTGGAGGCAGGGCTTTCTCCTATAGAGCTCCATTTTTATGGAACGGTCTGCCTACACATGTCAGAGACGCAAACTCGGTCTCAACCTTTAAGTCTTTACTGAAGACTCATCTCTTCAGTGGGTCATATGATTGAGTGTAGTCTGGCCCAGGAGTGGGAAGGTGAACGGAAAGGTTCTGGAGCAACGAACCGCCCTTGCTGTCTCTGCCTGGTCGGTTCCCCTCTTTCCACTGGGATTCTCTGCCTCTACCCTGTTACGGGGGCTGAGTCACTGGCTTGCTGGGGCTCTCTCATGCCGTCCCTGGGGGGGGTGCGTCACCTGGGTGGGTTGATTCACTGTTGTGGTCAGCCTGTCTGGGTTGGCGCCCCCACCTTGGGTTGTGCCGTGGCGGAGATCTTTGTGGGCTATACTCGGCCTTGTCTCAGGATGGTAAGTTGGTGGTTGAAGATATCCCTCTAGTGGTGTGGGGGCTGTGCTTTGGCAAAGTGGGTGGGGTTATATCCTTCCTGTTTGGCCCTGTCCGGGGGTGTCCTCGGATGGGGCCACAGTGTCTCCTGACCCCTCCTGTCTCAGCCTCCAGTATTTATGCTGCAGTAGTTTATGTGTCGGGGGGCTAGGGTCAGTTTGTTATATCTGGAGTACTTCTCCTGTCCTATTCGGTGTCCTGTGTGAATCTAAGTGTGCGTTCTCTAATTCTCTCCTTCTCTCTTTCTTTCTCTCTCTCGGAGGACCTGAGCCCTAGGACCATGCCCCAGGACTACCTGACATGATGACTCCTTGCTGTCCCCAGTCCACCTGGCCATGCTGCTGCTCCAGTTTCAACTGGCCTGGGCCCTAGGACCATGTCCCAGGACTACCTGTCATGATGACTCCTTGCTGTCCCCAGTCCACCTGGCCATGCTGCTGCTCCAGTTTCAACTGTCCTGCCTTACTATTATTCAACCATGCTGGTCATTTATGAACATTTGAACATCTTGGCCACGTTCTGTTATAATCTCCATCCGGCACAGCCAGAAGAGGACTGGCCACCCCACATATGCTCTCTCTAATTCTCTCTTTCTTTCTCTCTCTCTCTCGGAGGACCTGAGCCTTAGGACCGTGCCCCAGGACTACCTGACATGATGGCTCCTTGCTGTCCCCAGTCCACCTGACTGTGCTGCTGCTCCAGTTTCAACTGTTCTGCCTTATTATTATTCAACCATGCTGGTCATTTATGAACATTTGAACATCTTGGTCATGTTCTGTTATAATCTCTACCCGGCACAGCCAGAAGAGGACTGGCCACCCCACATATGCTCTCTCTAATTCTCTCTTTCTTTCTCTCTCTCAGAGGACCTGAGCCTTAGGACCGTGCCCCAGGACTACCTGACATGATGGCTCCTTGCTGTCCCCAGTCCACCTGACTGTGCTGCTGCTCCAGTTTCAACTGTTCTGCCTTATTATTATTCGACCATGCTGGTCATTTATGAACATCTTGGTCATGTTCTGTTATAATCTCTACCCGGCACAGCCAGAAGAGGACTGGCCACCCCACATAGCCTGGTTCCTCTCTAGGTTTCTTCCTAGGTTTTGGCCTTTCTAGGGAGTTTTTCCTAGCCACCGTGCTTTTACACCTGCATTGTTTGCTGTTTGGGGTTTTAGGCTGGGTTTCTGTACAGCACTTTGAGATATCAGCTGATGTACGAAGTGCTATATAAATAAATAAATTTGATTTGATTTGATGGGCCGGCCGAGGAATGGGCGCTGGACAAGCCAGCTGGGTATGAAATCCTGACAAAGCGGCAGAGGTGTGAGAGCCTGACGATCGCGCTGATGTGTGGGAGCCCGATGATCTGGCGGAGGCGTAGCAGCCTGACGAGCTGGCTCGGCTTCATACGAAGCACTCCCTGATGCTTCATATGAATGCTTCTGCATTGATTGTCTTATATCCTTGTGCTGACGCTGTTCCTGTCTTGTTTTATGTCTGTTCCTGATTGAATGTTTGACTCCCCGTACCTGCTTCTCATCCCCGGCGTTGGTCCTTACAGAATGCAGAAGCCTTCATACAAAGCATCGGGGAGTGCTGATGTTCCAGTTGTTGGTGACATCTACATTTGAGATTTTTGGTTCCAACCGCCCTATCTTTGTGAGACGCAGAGTAGGTGAACGGAGGATCTCCGCAAGTGCGATTCCCACCGTGAAGCATGAAGGAGGAGGTGTAATAGTGCTTTGCTTGTGACAGTGTCTGATTTATTTAGAATTTAAGGCACACTTAACCAGCATGACAAGTTAAGGAGAGTGATGGAGTGCTGCATCTAATGACCTGGCCTCCACAATCACTCGACCTCAACCCAATTGAGATGGTTTGGGATGAGTTGGACTGCAGAGTGAAGGAGAGAATGCCAACAGTGTGCAAAGCTGTCATCAAGGCAAAGGGTGGCTACTTTGAAAAATATATTTTGATTTGTTTAACACTTGTTTGGTTACTACATGATTCCATATGTGTTATTTCATAGTTTTGATGTCTTCACTATTATTTTACAATGTAGAAAATAGTCAAAATAAAGAATAAGTAGGAGTGAGTTGGTTTCCAAACTTTTGACTGGGACTGTATATTTTTACACCCCTCAAAAATATCTCTCTACATTTTGGAAAGGAAACAATTTGCCAACTTTTGTGTCTTATTTGGGACAGAAGACTAAGGTTGTCGGCAAAGTCTGGGTGAGCGACCATAAAATTCTAGTCTTGTCACCTCTAACTGGTTCAGACATGATCCACTCCATTGTCATAAGGAAGAACAGGGGGGCAGGGGTTGACCAGGGGGTTAAATATCACTAGGTATGTTTTTTATTTGATCCTGTCACAGAGACAGAGCTTTTCCCTGTCAGGACATGCTTTGCCTTTTTTGTGTGGCTGTCAAACAGAAGGTGGGGGCCAAGTTATCCACACAGATTCTGTGACAAAATGTTACTTTTCTGCCTTTCCATTCATTTTATTTTTCTACTATAAAGAATGTTATGTAAAAATGATTGAGGGTGTGCACAAATGCCCAATTACAGAGCAGCCTACAGTACAATTATCTACATTGCACTTGCATCCAATTACAGCAGATGTGGTCACATTGTTATGCTCCCAGTGTAATGGGGCATGGCTTTGGAAAAAATGTATGACGGAAGAAAGAAAACATTTTTTGATTAGACCACAAATCATTTTGAATAGAATTTGTTTTGATAACAGTTTGTGTAGATTCTTACCAACGTATTCAGCTCATCTGGATGAGGTGGTTCATGGTGGTTTTGTGAAGAGTTACTTTGCCTGAAGACTTGTGTTAGCTCCCAGTGTATGGCTAGGCTTTAGCTCATCGGGATAACAGTCTTGTGGCATGCGAGACTGCCGGGTTTGAACCTATTTGTTGACATTGGTGCCATGCCTCAGATTGGTCTTTGCAAGAAGATCCTCAAAAGGGGGTAAAGTTGAATGAAGATGGTTTGGTAAGACATGCTTGTGCATTGCCTGAGAGTTGAGGACTTGTGATACATCCCGAGCTAATGACTACGATTCAGCTCAGTGAGCTAACACAGTCTTGTAGTGTGCAGGAAACCCGGGTTCCAACTCAGTCGGTCACATGTACATAACCATAAGTATTCAGTAAACACAAAGTTTAGCCATACTGTACTTTCAATATCTTATTTTTTTCTTTCTGTGCCTTTACAACCATATGCCTATTTATTTTGGGTTGGAAGGGAAATTGTTCTCAGCGTCTCTTAACAGTGGATGCTCCCTAACCATTGCATTTTTTAAGAAAGTGAAAGGAAAACATTGCAGTCAAGTTGTCTGTGGCTTATGACTTCTGCCTTTTGTCACATTGCATCAACAAAAAGGGCTTTTTGGTGGCCAACAGATGGAAAATGACAATGGGAAATGTCTTCCGTTCCCCACAGAAACATTAAACATGCCGATCGATAGTGACGTCGGAGGTGGGGTGTGTGCGTGCATGTGAGAGAAGAGGTGATCAATGGCGTTTCCCTCTCCCATCTAAAGCACAGCAGCAGATGGGGAGGAGGTGTGGGCTAGTGGGATGAGTCACACGCATAATGAACTCGCCTGTTGTGCCATTCAATACAAAAAAAAAGAAAAAACAACAAAAATACAAACTGCAAAGTCTGCTGGCCTTTAACCAACATGTTAAATAAGACAACATCTTATGGCACAATAGGAACTGTGAAATGACACACACAAACACTATCATACACAATCTACACACGCCTTCTTTAGTTGTATTATTTGTATATTGTTGTATTTAACATTTGTGTGACTGTTCTCGTCGTGTTTTGGTTTGTTTTTGTGTGGACCCCAGGAAGAATAGTTGCTGCTTCGGCAAAAGCTAATGGGGATCCGAATAAACCAAACGTTTCAAAACCAAAAGGGTAAGTATATGCTACTAAAAGGCAAACTAGATATTAGCCTAAACAAAAATTCACAAATTCTACAGCACAACGCCAGAGTCATGTCTTAAGTGTAAAACTAACATTATAAACTGTGGTTCGAGCCCTGAATGCTGATTGGCTGACAATGCTGAATGCTGAATGCTGATTATCAAACCGTATACCACGGGTTTGACAAAACATTTTTTTTTCACTGCTCTAATTACATTGGTAACCAGTTTATAATAGCAATAAGGCACCTCAGGGATTTGTGGTATATGGACAATATACCACAGCTAAGTGCTGTATCCAGGCACTCTGCGTTGCGTCGTGCTTAAGAACAGCTCTTGGCTATGGTATATTGGTCATATACCACACCCCTTCAGGCCTTATTGCTTAAAAATCCAAAAGTTATGGGAGGAGTTAGAAAGTTGGCGGTCAGAAGTATTACAATGTAAATGTACTTTTAATCTGTTTGTCTGCATATGTCAAGACATGGCATTTGAGGGTGCAGTAAGATACCCAATGGGTTGGGCAATACTTTCATCAATCATCTTGAAAAAACATGTACTTAAAAACTGGAAATCAGCCAATCCTGCATCATTAACACAATGGAAAGGTCAAATGCTCTATTATCTACATTTTTTAAGTGTGTGGGCGACGGAGAGAAACAAAATGGTGCCGTTTGAGGCCATGTGGTGGAGAGTGATACGGGCGCATGAGCAGGTGGGTCTGGGCAGGGTGATGTTGTGGATGTTTGTGTGAGTTTGTATGTTGTCGTTTGTAAATTGATGTTTTGTATTGTTAAAAATAAAATCGTACAACAACAAAAAATGGAAAACTAGTCTTCTATTGGGGCAAGCAGAGGATCCAATCTCATCAACTCCACCTCAGCTCAGCTCAAGCCTCCTAAATCTTTAGAACTGTGGCCATCGAAGCAACAATGCTGATCCTGCCTAGGTGATGTGGATTGCTAAAGTAGTAAGTCGAAAGTGATCATAAACAGTGTAGGCTTACTAGGCTTTGTGGCAGTATTGGAATCAGAGGTAGATAAGGAGGAATCCACCTATGAGCATCAACTAATAAAAACTTTTTTTTTAAATGCCTTCTAATACAGTGTTAACCTGAAGCTAGTAAACCTGTTAATGTAATCACAGCACAACCCACTCCAGTCTAGACAATCATGATGTCTCCTAGCCCAGTCTAGGATAACAAGGACTGCCTCTGGGCATGAACAGATAATCTATTACATTTTTAATCCATGCTTTAGATGTATGATGGGAAGATCACCACCACCATGACTGCTCATTGAGGATTAGGCGTGTGAACACATGGGACCTTTCAAGCTTCGGCACCAAATACACCCCACAGTCCAATTTTGGGGGGAATTGTAAAACGTTTTCAGTGTACACTACATCGACTAAAACCAGATATACACTACGTAGAAAATAAAATTGACCTATATATTTTTTAATAAGATCATCTTTGAGAACTATCGACCAACAACAACAAAAAAGGCACAGTCAAGGAGAATCAAAAATGTATAAATTCAGGAGTATTTTTATCATGGCAGGATTTGGTTATGTTTGAGTTTCTCAGATAGCATAAGCCATGCCAAAATGTATAGAATTTCAGAAAACTGGATTTTAAAAATGCAAATAATTCTCCATTGCAAAATTTGTAGAATTAAAAAAAAATGGCTTTAAAAAAAGCAACATTTTGTCTCTGTGGCCAAGAGAAGTGTCGCAAAAAAATCTGGTCGGCGGCGCACCAATGGCCAAGCCCATTGTCACCCCCCACATACCTAAGCCCCATTTTGATCCAGAAAAAAACCCTGCCTATGTGTTAAACCTCATGTGACAAATGGAAATATATCCTACTACGGGAAGGAGCATGCAATGCAACAAGTCTACCAGATCCAGCAGTGTCATTGGAGGGTATTTTCATTTGTTTACCCACAACTCTCCTCTGTGATGTATTTTTAGAACACGACATCTGTTTTGAAAAAGAAAAAGAGAAAAAGCCTCAAATAAGAATGCCTTGTGTAACATCTACAGAGGCCATCATTTTATGTGATCCTTCCCCTTTAAACAACCTGCCATCTCGGCAACCAGACGGACCAAACAACTCCCTGAAGGATTTGGCTATAATGGGCTTGGCATTTGCAATGACGATTGACACTGAAGTTGGATCAAATCATTCGCATACATACAGAGGGGTGTCTGTAGTGCTCTAGCCAAGTCTGCCTGGACCAAGACATGCTGGATCAGGCAGGAGGGGAAAGATATAAAGAAGCTGATTAAACTGCATGATCATTACACAGCTGCACCAAGTGATGGGGCCAATAAAAGGCCACTCTAAAATGTGCAGTTTTGTCACACAACACAATGCCACAGATGTCTCAAGTTTTGAGGGAGCGTGCAATTGGCATGCTGACTGCAGGAATGTCTACCAGAGCTGTTGCCAGATAAAATTATGTTCTTTTCTCTACCATAAGCTGCTTTCAATGTCGTTTTAGGGAAATTGGAAGTCTGTCCAACCGGCCTCACAAACACAGACCACGTGCGTGGCATAGTGTGAGTGAGCGGATTGCTGATGTCAACGTTGTGAACAGAGTTCCCTACGGTGGTGGTGGGGTTATAGTATAGGCAAGCATAATCTACAGACAACACAATTGCATTTTATTGATGGCAATTTGAATGCACAGAGATACCGTGACAAGATCCTGAGGCCCATTGTCATGCCATTCATTCAGCATGATAATGCACAACCCCATGTTGCAAGGATCGGACACAATTCCGTGAAGTTGAAAATGTCCCAATTCTTCCATGGCCTGCATACTCACCAGACATGGGATGCACTGGATCGATATGTACGACAACGTGTTCCAGTTCCCGCCAATATCCAGCAACTTCGCACAGCCATTGAAGAGGAGTGGGACACCGTACCACAGGCCACAAGCAACAGCCTGATCAACTCTATGCGAAGAAGACGTGTCAAACTGCATGAGGCAAATGGTGGTCACACCAGATACTGACTGGTTTTCTAATCCACGCCCCTACCTTTTTTAAAGGTATCTGTGACCAACAGATGCATATCTGTATTCCTAGTCATGTGAAATCCATAGATAAAGGCATAATGACTGATTTCCTTATATGAACTGCAACTCAGTAACATATTTGAAATTGTTGTGAGTTTATATTTTTGTTCAGTATACTTTAAAATGACTAAAACCAAATCAAAATGTGTAGAAATGATAATGGACCTACATTTAAACAGTTTCTTGACTGTCCAGCTCACTAATAATCACCAGAATTAAAGCTGCACAGTCGAAGAGTATAGAAATGTTCAAAAACTATGCAAGTTTTGACGGCGAGGAAATATAACCAATATTCAGTGCGGCGCCCCCAAAGACCCCGGTTAAAGATTGGAGACGGCCACCGAGACAAAATTAGTTTGACACCCCTGTCTTAGATGAACATATGTTAATGATGAGGTTGTAATCTGATTTGACAAGGCAGGAGGAAAGGTAAAGCAATCATAACAGGTGAGACATGCATCTTGAACCTTAGCCTTGTGAATGATCATCAATATACAGTTGCATGCATGTCCACTAATTAAGGGATGTAATATCTGCCTTTTCCAGCAGAGGGAACAGGAGAGTCAGGAGCGCACCAATTGTCGCAGTTGGGCATTGAACCTACAAGGCAGTGGTAGTTTGCAGGGTAGTTGGGCATTGAACCTACAAGGCAGTGGTAGTTTGCAGGGCAGTTGGGCATTGAACCTACAAGGCAGTGGTAGTTTGCAGGGCAGTTGGGCATTGAACCTACAAGGCAGTGGTAGTTTGCAGGGCAGTTGGGCATTGAACCTACAAGGCAGTGGTAGTTTGTAGGGTAGTTGGGAATTGAAACTACAAGGCATTGGTACTGTAGCTTGCAGAGCAGTTGGGCTTTGAAACTACAAGGCAGTGGTACTGTAGCTTGCAGGGCAGTTGGGCACAGTCACCTCACTGCATTCCTCTAAACACGTTTTGTGCTCAACATCCTAACAGAAACAGGGGAGAAAAGTTAGATACTGCTAAAGGGTAAAGTTACACAATAGCCTATATGAAAATCCTTCAGGGATGCCCTTGCATTTTATAAAATGGTTTTACATATCGAGTTTATTAGTGATTTAGTTCATGCATACATATGACAGTCTGGCTATATGGAAAAAAAGGCCACATCTCGATAATCTCCCTCTTCAGTTCATTAGGAAAAGGGGACAGGAACCTGAGAGATGGCAGAGGACTCACGAAAATCCTACTTGTGACTCCCCAGCCCGGGTCAGTTACAATGAGGGATCTAAAATGTCATTGAGGAGAGTTTTTAAATATCGTGTTACACTAACAGACAGACCATTAGGGAGACCGATCCACTGGTACAGGATCGCTTTCCTTGTCGCATCTGTTGCCATGACAGGGATGGGGGAGTGGGTTTGCATTTCCCCCGTCACTCAAAGTTCAGAGCAAGATTAAGTATACATAAATTTGTCAATCTTGTGATGGAGTGTTTGTATTTTATGTAGGGCACTCAGTGTCTTCAATGGCTAATAAAGGTGCAGAATGTGATGGGGGTGAGGGCAGTTGTCATCGACTGGATGGCTTTATGGTTGAGAAGCAGAAGTGTCTCCTGTATAGCCATTGCCCATGGATTCACTCAATTGCACGGAAGGCAGGCAGCCAACTGGCACTTACTGGTTAAGGCTATTAAAAAGCTGTAAAGAACTGTTAAACATCTACATTTACACTGAATCTTGAAGACTGGTGATACAATCTTGGAATAAGGTCAATGTGCTTTACAGAACAAGATGTTTTGTTTATTAGGGTCAACATTTCCCTCTCATCACAGACACGTGCAGATCTCACAAAATAAAAAACATCTTAGTGCTAAATCAGTATTTCTCGCTGCACACCTGTTCAGGAATTATAATAAGTCTGGGCCGAACCCAGGGAGGGAATAAAACATCATACCGAAAAAAAGATGTACAGTATCTGGACAAGCCAATTGGCAGGTAGCCTGGCAGGTATGGGCCAGTAACCAAAAGGTTGCTGGATCGAATCCCAGAACCAACAAGGTAAAAATTGCTTGTTTTGCCCCTGAGCAAGGCAGTTAACCCCCAACAACAACTGCTCCTTGGGCAGCAATGATGTGGATGTCGATTAAGGCAGCACGCCATACCTCTCTGATACAGGAGGGCTGGGTTAAATGCAGAAGACACATTTCAGTTGAATGCATTTCAGTTGTACAACTGACTAGGTATCCCACTTTCCCTTTACTTTAAACCAAGTTCTGTTGCTCCAGGTGCACATATAATTTACAACTTTGCACAGTGAAACAGAGTTCACACTTCATTTAAAATAGGTCTGCTTCAGAACAGGCAAGCCAGAGCCACGCTGAAGAACTTGCACTAATATACCGTATGGACCTTTGTAGCACAAGATGTATCAGTATTTCACATTATTAATCAAGGTCAGACTCTTTCCCACTAGGATAACTTACTATATAAAAAACATGTCACAGAAACTCTTAACGGAATCCAATACAAACCAAGTGGAAGTTTAAAATGTTACAGAAAAGAAATAGCAAGCTACATCATAAAACAAATAATTGTCTAGGCATCATACACCAAGGCTTGAACAGCAGCAACACAAAAGGCAAATGAGAGGTGAATATCTCACAGACAAGAAAACTTCTAGCAATTACTCTGTCAAGACTGAGGTTATTATGTTGATCGGCTTCATTGCTGTTCGTGGCCAAGACACATGTGGTCTCTTGCCTCAACTGTCTCTACAGGCTTTGAATAGACCTACCTGAAAAACTTCCCTCTGTGTGTGTGTGTGTGTGTGTGTGTGTGTGTGTGTGTGTGTGTGTGTGTGTGTGTGTGTGTGTGTGTGTGTGTGTGTGTGTGTGTGTGTGTGTGTGTGTGTGTGTGTGTGTGTGTGTGTGTGTGTGTGTGTGTGTGTGTGTGTGTGTGTGTGTGTGTGTGTGTGTGTGTGTGTGTGTCACCTGACAAAAAATGAGATGGCAAGAGGGCCGTCTTCGACTACCTTGCTGTATGTAGAGGTAATCTCCCTTTTGTTAATGGAATGCAGAAGAGTTACAACAAATACAAATATTCTTTGTCCATTCAAACCTCTAGAGATTTTAAGTAAAGATTTATTTTGGAGAAAGCTTTTAAGCTAGCAAGGACAAGACAGAACTGCATGAGCCAAAACATTTGTTACTATAACCACCCTGTCTGAGTAGGTTTAGGGAATATTTCCTAAACAAATGAAAACATTAGCAGCTGAATTCCATCAGGAAAGATTCAGAGGCCCAGAGCACACAGTCTTTAGTACCCTACTATAACCCCTCTGTGGAGAGTCCGGCCAATGGCTGCCATACTAGAGATCTGACCCATCCTAACCTCGGAACCCATTAGCACATCTCTCACCAGGTAGCTAGTTAACTCTATCTTCATATTTATATGAATGTCTGTTACGAGAGATTAGACCCATCACGATGTTCACAAAATCGTAACTGCCTTTTGAAGACAGGTTTTTCAGTCCAACAAGTCAGCATGTAAAAAATCAATTTCATGCAAATCAATTGCAAAACTACAATAAAAAAAATTTATAGATTTTTTTGTGATTTTCCAGAAATGTACTTAAACCGATAATCACTTAGGCTTCTACCTTCAGTTTATACATCTTATACACATTTTACAGACAGACAATCTATTTTTACAATAGTTATATTTAGTTTGTTTTTACTCCTTCCTCTATTTCTGATGTCCATCCAGTTGGATTTCTATTTGTAACTGTGCTATTTCACAAAAGTTCTGAACCTATATACATTTGACAGACCCCGTATGTTTTACATGGTTTATCTTGCCATTAGTTCCACCCTTCAGCTCCATTCAACCTCTCACATCTATCTCTCAACATCATCCATTTTGGATTTCTATTTGCCATATATTGTTCAACTCTGCAGTGATGCTTCACTAAATTATTGAACCTTTCTATTTGCATAGCTTCTACAGATTGTAAATTAAAAATATATTTTTTTGCTAAAATAATGATTATATTTTTGATTGATTAACTATGGCTTTTCAAATCACCCAGTATTGCTATCTGCAGCGTTAGTTCGAGGCAAATGTTGCAATTCTTCAGCCATTCCTGGACCTGTGACCAAAAACGAGCTACATATGGACAAAAGCCAACTAAATTATCTAATTACTCTTACAGCAGAATCTGCAGAGCTGGGAAGATTGTATATATACAGTGGGGCAAAAAAGTATTTAGTCAGCCACCAATTGTGCAAGATCTCCCACTTAAAAAGATGAGGCCTGTAATTTTCATCATGGGTACACTTCAACTATGACAGATAAAATGAGAAGAAAAAAATCCAGAAAATCACATTGTAGGATTTTTAATTAATTAATTAGCAAATTATGGTGGAAAATAAATATTTGGTCACCTACAAACAAGCAAGATTTCTGGCTCTCACAGACCTGTAACTTCTTTAAGGGGCTCCTCTGTCCTCCACTCGTTACCTGTATTAATGGCACCTGTTTGAACTTGTTATCAGTATAAAAGACAACTGTCCACAACCTCAAACAGTCACACTCCAAATTCCACTATGGCCAGGACCAAAGAGCTGTCAAAGGACACCAGAAACAAAATTGGAGACCTGCACCAGGCTGGGAAGACTGAATATGCAATAGGTAAGCAGCTTGGTTTGAAGAAATCAACTGTGGTAGCAATTATTAGGAAATGGAAGACATACAAGACCACTGACAATCTCCCTCGATCTGGGGCTCCACGCAAGATCTCACCCCGTGGGGTCAAAATGATCACAAGAACGATGAGCAAAAATCCCAGAACCACATGGGGGGACCTAGTGAATGACCTGCAGAGAGCTGGGACCAAAGTAACAAAGCCTACCATCAGTAACACACTACGCCGCCAGGGACTCAAATCCTGCAGTGCCAGACGTGTCCCCTGCTTAAGCCAGTACATATCCAGGCCCGTCTGAAGTTTGCTAGAGAGCATTTGGATGATCCAGAAGAAGATTGGGAGAATGTCATATGGTCAGATTAAACCAAAATATAACTTTTTGGTAAAAACTCAACTTGTCGTGTTTGGAGGACAAAAAATGCTGAGTTGCATCCAAAGAACACCATACCTACTGTGAAGCATGTGGTTGGAAACATCATGCTTTGGGGCTGTTTTTCTGCAAAGGGACCAGGACGACTGATCCATGTAAAGGAAAGAATGAATGGGGCAATGTATCGTGAGATTTTGAGTGAAAACCTCCTTCCATCAGCAAGGGCATTGAAGATGAAACGTGGCTGGGTCTTTCAGCATGACAATGATCCCAAACACACCACCCGGGCAACGAAGGAGTGGCTTCGTAAGAAGCATTTCAAGGTCCTGGAGTGGTCTAGCCAGTCTCCAGATCTCAACCCCATAGAAAATCTTTGGAGGGAGTTGAAAGTCTGTGTTGCCCAGCAACAGCCCCAAAACATCACTGTTCTAGAGGAGATCTACATGGAGGAATGGGCCAAAATACCAGCAACAGTGTGTGAAAACCTTGTGAAGACTTACAGAAAACGTTTGACCTCTGTCATTGCCAACAAAGGGTATATAACAAAGTATTGAGATAAACTTTTGTTATTGACCAAATACTTTTTTCCCACCATAATTTGCAAATAAATTCATTTAAAATCCTACAATGTGTCATAGTTGAAGTGTACCTATGATGAAAATTACAGGCCTCTCTTATCTTTTTAAGTAGGAGAACTTGCACAATTGGTGGCTGACTAAATCATTTTTTGCCCCACTGTATGACATTCTATTGGAAGCAAGAATTTTGTATAGTAATTTAAAATTGAAAAACTGAATCCGGCGGTTTTGCGTATGAATTCATAAACTATGTGCCATGGAATGGGTACATCGCAAATCTCTTCCCAACTACTTTGCAATCTATATGGCACAGCCGTCAGTTCTCTGGTCCTTAAATTAAATTGGTATATGTTTTTATTTATCATACTTTTCTTAAAACATTTATGTTCTTTAATACAGAGCCGACATACAAGTTCCTTACTTGTTTCCCCTTCTACTTGCCTCTTCCATTTTTGTGGCAATGCTGCAATTAATTGGAAGAAAGAAATGGACTTAGTGTGCAAGAGGAACTGTCCCCGGGACCCAGAGGTGAAATTAGCTGTCCAATGTTTCAGTCAGTTCTACCTAGCACACAGTCAGTGGACGAGCTCTACCTTCTTTCGCCCTTTGCTAGCAAGGAAAATAGCTACCACATAGGCTATTCAAGCTGCATTAAAAAATATATATATATTTGCACTTAATAATTTTCTCATTATTAGATGGACTCAACATAATCAAATCAATATTAATTACTTTAGGGCTTAGGGTGAGGGATCTAGTGTATTTTAAACTAATTTGCATTTCCCTTAAATCTAGCCTAACATCAAACCACATTGGCCTATATCATCATTCTCTGAATCACAGGACATTGGGCGAGAACAAACAAAGGATTCCGTTTTTTTTATGGCAACCAATTCTGTCATAAATTCATGGCTTATTAATTGTCTCATTCGGGTGATCAACTCTTTAATGATCCTACAATCACTTGCTGTTTTACAGATCATGAGGCTACCACGTCGTGTCCCCAAGCCACACTGAGTGGAGGAGGACAGAGGGAATTGGGAGATAAATCTTCTCTCTCCATCAACGCCCCCAAAGATGTTTCTAGATGTTACAAATGCCATCGACAACTCCTGTCCGAGCATCCTCTTCATAAAGCCCCTGTCAACCCTGCCTCCCACGGTAGGTGCCCTGAGACTGCCTTAACAGATACAGTGGTGGATGGAAAAATAAGGAGGAGCCTGTATATGAAGCCCTTAATTCTACCGTTAAAATAGACTGCAATGAATCACATACTGAACTTGTCAGCAAAATACATTGCTAAACAAATGTCTGAGCTATATCTGATGTGAAGAGTACTTTTTTCCTGTCAAATACAAGCCAAAATGTTTCACAGGTAAAAGTCCAATATGGTGGCAATCTAGTCTGGAGGCAATGAATGGCAGCAGGTAATGAGTTATTTGAATGTTCCAGGTTAAGGAGAAGGAACAAACTCTTCTAAGTGTGTGGATGAGTCATCACCCCATACCCAGAATTCTAGACAGATTTTGCCCTGTAGGTTAGTGATTCACCAGCACCTCTTATTTCCAAATAAATTTGGACTTACTCATTTATAACATCACCATCAAATAATATGCAGATAGATAAATCATTTAAGATAAAACATTTAAAATAAAAAGGCTTGTGAAAAAGTGTCGACAGATGTACGCAGACATCACTCGACTGAAGGAAGTGTTGATTTGAAGAAAAAAAAAGAAAGTCTAACGAGAGTGAAATTTGATGAGTAGGCTGAATCCAAGCCATAGTTTTGAGGTACAGAAAGGATGTTAGTCATGCCTGCTGTCTCTGGGAGGGGGTGGAACTGAGAATAACAAAAAAATATATTATAAAACTTGAACTAGGGGCGTAGCTTAATATTGCACCAAAATATTTTGATTGCCATTCATTTGAAATATTTCTTCCCACTATAGAGATAAGAAAAGCTCCAGAAGTTGGGGGATGAGGGGAAGGATTTAAAAGAAATGGCAATGCCAAAAAGCTCTTCTTAATTCATTTCAACAAGAACAAAACAAAAACAGGGTCAAACATGATACAGCGGATCTTTTCAAAATTACTATGCGGTCAGTTGGTGCCCATTTTAAAAGACTCCACTTTGTCAAATGGATGAGAGAGTGTAACAGTATTGTCAACACGGCGTGCAAAGGAAACAATGCAAACTATTTATAGCCCAAATGAAACCAAATTGAAAGGAGGGGGTTCAGGGGTAGAATCATGTAACTACTGTATATTCACAAAATGTAAAGAAGCAGAAGGAGAAATGGCTTCCCTCCCGAAGGTGAATTTTATGGTACTAAAGGAAGACAAAAGAAGAACAGGGTCATGTCCATTAGTATGTGTCAAGTGTGGCATCAAGCTAAATGAAGACCTCCCAGTGAAAGAGTACTCAAAGAAGAAAAAAGATCTAGAGGCATATGAAGAGATGCTTCTGGTAGTTGAAGGCTGCTTTCACAATAACCGATGAAAGAAATAGAATTGGGGGCAGGGAGTGTTGGATGGGTTGAGAGACTGTGCCATCCTTCATCATGTACTGCAACGGTTTAAAGATTTCCTGATAAAGTGGATGCCCCAGGCAATTTGAAGACAGGAATTATCACCAGTCCAAAGCTTGCTATTTTGTATACATCTAGCTGTTAGAAAGGGGGTGGTGTGTAGCCTACTAAGTGCACAGCTTTTCTAGTTCAACCTCTCAGACACTATCGAAACACAAGAGAATTTTCACTTTTTAAGCCTTAGAAACCCCTGAAAGTCATTAAGGCACCAAAACATCCTCAGATTTTAATCTATTATCTTTGTTTTGCGTTGTATATGTTTTGTATGGTACAGTTGTAAATGGCACATAATTCAATGTTGGCAATAATATGCAGAGGTTGGCATTCCTGGACGTGCTATGGGACTGGGCAGAATAATCAAGGATGAGGAGTAGGACGGAAAAGAGTGTTGTGGGCCTGATATGTTAAAGCCACAAAGAAAGCATTGATCCACAGTAAACAGCCTTCGTAGTGAAGCTCCTTTGAACAATAGATGGGCAGTTGAGCTTTTCAATTTTCATCAGCGCACTTATACTGAAAAATAAAATAAAAGGCAACAATCAACAACTTCAAAGATTTTACTGAGTTACAGTTTATATAAGGAAATCAGTCAAATCAAAATAAATGAATTAGGCCCTCATCTATGGATTTCACATTAGTTGGAATACAGATTGCTCACAGATACCTGCGTTGTCCCACTCACTTCAACGGCTGTTTGAAGTTTCTGGATATTGGCAGGAACTGGAACATGCTGTCGTACATGTCAATCCAAAACACCCCAAACATGCTCAATGTGTGACATGTCTGGTGAGTATGCAGGCCATGGAAGAGCTCGGACACTTTCAGCTTCCAGAAATTGTGTACATCTCCTTGCGACATGGAGCCGTGCAATATCATACTGAAACATGGTGATGGCGGAGGATTAATGGCCTGGAAATGGGCCTCAGGATATCATTGCAGTATCTCTGTGCGTTCAAATTGCCATAGATAAAATGCAATTGCGCTCATTGTCTGTAGTTTAAGCCTGCCCATACCATAACCCCACCACCACCATGGAGCACTCTGTTCACAACATTGACATCAGCAAACCGCGCGCCCACACAACACCATACCAGTGGTCTGTGTTTGTGAGACCGGTTGGACAGACTGCCAAATTCTCTAAACCGACTTTGGAGGCAGGTTATGGTAGAGAGATTAACATTAAATTATCTGGAAACAGTTCTAGTGGACATTCCTGCAGTCAGCATACCAATTGCATGCTCCCTCAAAACCTGAGACATCTGTGGCATTGTGTTGTGTGACAAAACTGCACATTTTAGAGTGGCATTTTATTGTCCCCAGCACAAGGTGCAGCTGTGTAATGATCATGCTGTTTATTCAGCCGATATGCTAAACCTGTCAGGTGAATGGATTATTTTGGCAAAGCAGAAATGCTCACTAACAGGGATGTAAACCAATTTGTGCAAAGAATTTTATGCTGCTGCTACTCTCTGTTTATCATCTATGCATAGTCACTTTAACTATGCCTACCTGTACATATTAACTCTGTACCGGTACCACCTGTATATAGCCTTGCTACTGTTATTTTCACTGTTTTCTTTTTATTTTGTATTTCTTTACTTATCTATTGCTTACCTAATACCTATTTTTAACTTAAAAATTGCACTATTGGTTAGGGCTTGTAAGAAAGCTTTTCACTTTAAGGTCTACACCTGTTGTATTCGGAGCATGTGACAAACTTTGATTTGATTTGAAATAAGCTTTTTGGGCATCTGGAAAATGTCTGGGATCTTTTATTTCAGCTCATGAAACATGGGACCAACAGTTAACATGTTGCATTTATATTTTTGTTCAGTATAGTTTCTGGAGCAAGCACTAACCCCAATATAACTGTAGTATAATTACTTTGCAAGGAAAACAAGCTATAGTCTAGGTGTTGTACTAAATACGCTTTCCAAAGTTCTACCAAAGAAAACCATTGGAAAAGCTGAGTAATCTAATGAGTAAACAAATATTAATGAGGCTGTTTATATCGGAGTTTGATAAATGACAAACAAAATATATGCCTATGCTGCCATAAAACAGAAGACAAGGTGTCAAGGTATGAATGAACATTTGAAAAATAAATCTGAAAAACGTAGGCAACTTATCATCAAGATTATACTACTTAGTATCAGTATTATTAAGGGAGAAACTGTTCAAGACCCAATCAAGAAGCAGGTTTAGGTCGAAGCTATGTGCACAGGGTAGGAGTTGAACAGTGGGGGAGAGTGCATGTGTTCAGATACCTGGTCTTCCCCTCCAAGGCTCTTATTTGTTTGTTTGTATGGGAGCAGTGAATTGGTCTAGCTCCAATTAATGAAACGGAAAGGGGGATACCTAGTCAGTTGCACAACCGAATGCATTCAACCGGCATGTGTCTTTCACATTAAACCCAACCCCTTTGAATCAGAGAGGAGAAGGGGGTTGCCTTAATCGACGTCATTGGCGCCCGGGGAGCAGTTGGTTACTGGCCTTAACCGCAAGGCTACCTGCCTCCCTTCCAGGCTAGTGCTTTAAGGGTTATTGGACAACTAAAAATACAAAAAAACGTCTCAGAAAATATTATTGTGACAGATTCTGGGTATTCCAGCTTACAGGCATGTTTGAATATGAACTTTCTTTGAAACAGACTTGAAGTTGTCAAAACATATCAAACCATATTACAATTATAGTACAAATGTAGATTTCTAATACTTAGCTGGCAGGCACATCAAATCAAATGTTATTTTTCACATGCTCAGAATACAATACAAAAACCTTCCCGTGAAATGCTTACTTACAACCTTAACCGATAATGCAGTTCAAGAAATAGAGTTAAGAAAATATTTACTAAATAAACTCAAGTAAAAAAAAGTATAAAAAGTAACAATAAAATAATAATGAGGATGTATACAGGGGGTACCGGTACTGAGTCAATGTGCGGGGGTATAGGTCATCAAGGTCATTTGTACATTTAGGTAGGGATAAAGTGACTATGCATGAAATCAGACTGAAGACTGCTTGTTGAAAGTGTTAAAAGCCCTGCAGCACCTACTCTTCACTACCCCATACCAATGTTTCCCCAATAACAATAACAGCAGAATCATCCTGGGAATGACAGAGCCAACTCAACCCTACCTGCAAGCCAAATATGTGGCACTTCACTTCCCTTCACTAGCCCAGTGTTTATTCTGGGGCTGTTTGAGCTGCATTGAGTGTGCTTGTACTATGACACAGATACAATGCAAACAGATGACCTACCCAACTAACAATAAGCAACCATCACAGTGCATACAGGGAGCTCTATGAGCCTGTTTCGTACAAGCTAAGACAATATGTGTGTAGAGTACACCATTCATAACTGGTACTAGTCTGGTTGCCCCAATTTCTGTTAGACAACAATATATGCTAACTGAGAGATTAGTCGCTTGTTAATGTTCAAGGCTCAAAGTGACAATGTTGGAAACCCAAAATGTTCTACTTTGGCTTGGGCAGTCCTAGATTTTGCAGCTATATCTGCATATCAAATATCACATCTTTCATGACGCAACCATTTGGGTTTGTGGGACATCATTTATGAGGACTAACTTCTGCTGGTGAAGACTGCTTTAACCACATAGCCTTTCATTCTGGTTTTGCCAGGGTGAGAATATATATATATATATATATATTTGATTTTTTCCACAGCTGACTAGATGCAGGTGTAATTCAGCACCACAAGGAGTAATGCATCCTACCCCACCTGAACCCTGGGCCACTAAGCAGCCTGAGCAGGAACCAACACCGCAGTATAATCCTACTTTCAATGGGCTCAGTGTAGAACATTTACAGCACTGGAAAACCATTATTTAACGTTACACAATCATGTGCATAGTGAATGCATATGACCTTATGAGTTAGGAGATAAATTCAACATATTAAATTGTTGCCATTAGTATCGATGCTGTATCGTATCGTTGTGTGGCCATGAGGTTTAAAAGCCTTGGATTGAGCTCCTACTTGATATTGAATTTGTATCAGAAACATTGTGTTTGTATTGCAGATAAAATATTGTTAACATATTGTTATATTAACGCCCAATGCAGATTGACCAAATCCCTGCTATAATCTTTTCAGGGGGTTTTATTGAATGTGAAAAATTCATGTTTATAAAAATTCACCTTCAGCAGTACTTTTTAACATTGCTAAGTGAAATGTCTTTTCTCTCAGGAAATGGTCTCCCTGGTCATCATGAAATTTACAAATGTTTTCTTATATCACTAACAGTGGAGTGATTCCTTATTTTTAGCTATATTTTACATAAATAAATTAGTCATGTATTCAATTAATCAATTAGTTCATTCCCATGAGATAGTGAGCTGTGTCGCTGCTGATGGCTGATGGCTGATGCTTAGAGAACTAACAAGACACAAGTACAGGAAAATTATGATAAATAGGCAAGAGTGATGTACGTTGATCAAACACTCAACCATCATTCAAGTACTATCCACTCAGTAGACAGTCACGTAGAGAAGTGTTTCCCAACTCCAGTACCCATAACACAACACATTTTTATTGTAGCCCTGGACAAGCACACCCGATACAACTGGTCAACTAATCATCAAGCCCCAGATGAGCTGAAAGAGGTGCGTTTGTCCGGGCTAAAACAAAAATGTGTACTGTTGGGGTACATGAGGACCAGAGTTGGCAAAGACTGATTTAGATGGCATGGGCTGCATTTAGACAGGTAGCTCAATTGTGATATTTTGTTTCACTAAATTGGTCTTTGAACCAATCAAATCAGCTCTGAAAAGGATCTGCTGTGATTGGTCAAAGGAACAAAATCAAATATTTGAATTGGGCTAACTGTGTAAATGAGACAAAGTCAGTCTGGTCTAAAGTATGCTATACATATCACTGTAGACTGAAGGTCATGCCAAAATGACTACATGTCAACAATAAGTCAACAATCAGTTCAACTGGATTTTCTGGCAATTTCATGAAATGTTTTACATCAGTGATGAGTTTAAAATGTTGAATTGTACATCAATAACCAATGATGATTACAGTGCCACGATGTTTGACATGTCCTGTATGATAGGGAGGGTCACAAAACGAAACAAGACAAAATGACAGGCTTCTCAACTCGCCCCCTCTGAACTTGCCTCAGACAAGAGAGTTAGTTTAATTTCCAGCGCTGTATTACAAAGCACTACAATTGTTCCATATGCCTACCAAACCTCTATGACCTGTGTATGCACTATACACAGGCCCCATTACTTATGAATGCATTTATTGGATCGATGCATTGTTAGCTGCTGCCCCCCCCCCCTACACGGCTGTCAAAAATAAACACAAAACCACTAGGGGGGATCCATGGTGGCATGAGCATACTTGCAACAATAAATGAAAAGGGGTACATACTTTGAGGACTTGTCACATCAGGTGATGGGCTAACTACTGCACTTCAATTAAATCTGAGGCTGTTTCCCATTAGTTCAAATTAATATATACACTGATTGTTTAAAGCAAATCCTGAACAATCCAAAATAAAGTCTATTGTAAGCCCCATTCAGTAGGTATAGCCAGATGAAAGTTGTGTCTCGGCTACTGATATTGCCTGGGGTTGTTGGGCATGCAAAACTACTTGTAGCTCAATGGCAATTACATGCAGTTCGACACTGAAGTAGACATCAGTTATCACAAAAAATGAGACGTAGAAAGAAGGTAGAAAGAAACGCAATTCTGACTGGTCTGACTGATGCATGCTACATTTGGATCGGTTTGGGGTCCGCAGACCGATGCACTTCTATCTTAAACATTTGAATTGGGGACCGATGCGTATCGGTAAATAGTTACATCCCTAATATTAACCCCAAAAATAATTCATCTGCCGTAACTTTACTGTATCATAGCTAAAAATTATTACATACATCTATTCATAGGGGTGGCTCAGAGATAGATAGAGGACGAAACATTGTATCTGTCCCATTATGGCATCTGTGAGAGCATGGTCAGATGAATTGAGGCCATCACCATTTTGAAGTAGTACATTTTCTTCTTCTACTACTATTTTATGAGTTGGTAAACAAACTGAAAGGGTCCATACGGCTACCTGCAGTGTGTTATTTGTACAGGTATGATGCCAAGGTTGGCAATTTACTGCCACCTGCATGGAATGTGGAATGTTTGCTCACGTGTATAATTCATTGGCTGATCCCTTCTGGTGACCTGGATGGAATTATGTGATCCTTCCTTAACCCATAGGAAGTCCCAACCAGTTGACTACTTCAGAATGGTGAAAGTCCTCAATGGCACTGTCTAATCTAAAACATGCTTTTGGGTACTAGAGTCCTCTATCCATCTCTATGGGTTGCCTACACTTCCAGGATTACAAGCTAGCTAGCATCAGATCGGCTGAGAAACCTTGAAGGTTCTGATGACAATATGAGGAAGATATGTAACTTCTTATAACTTGTCAATCTGATTTTAAAAGCATGTCTCAGCAGACTTTTTTTATTATAATAAATACATTTAGATATGTTTTTTAATGTGCAGTTGGGCAATGATTTGGCAGCGGTCGTATGCCGCTGCTAAATAAATATAGGGGTACACTGAACCCCATACTCCCCCTCACCCCAAAGATAATAATAACTAATAAAGGAAATATTCGTGGACATAATGATAACATTAAATTCACAAACATAGCTGGAGATGTACTTTTTCAGGAAACAGTTTCATTATGGAGATCTACTGTAATACATTTAAGAGAAATCCTCATTCAAATAATGCAGTTTTTTAGCCCTCATTCAAACCCCAATCAAGGACATGTTGCAGGGATGAGTCATCATCTCAATCCAGCTGTCCACGGGGCATACATCTGATTAGCATACCCACGCTCACACACCAGGCGCAAATGTAAATATTGTAATAAAACCCTCTGTAATAACATTGCTCTCGTGTCTTGGAAAGGCTTTGCTTTGTTTACTTTTCCCACTTTTAGCAATATTGTATGACTGTGAGCAAGTACGCAAATAATAGTTATTAAAACTGGATTTCAGGTGCAGCTTTCTGAGATCCTTCTACAGGCAGCCTCCTCTCTATTCTGTTCCTTATGCTCTCTCTCCTGACATTTTTATCATTAGTATAAATATCATCCTCATTATTGACAACATGAGTAACCATCAAGGCAGATATTCAACTGTACATTTTGATCTCAAGATATCAATAACTGAAGTCAAATTCATGGAACCTGTTGACAAACAAGCACCTTCTGCACACAGTAATGTTCTCATTTGTAATGTAAGCAACTAAACAAACTGGCACAAGGATACGTTTGGGTGTGATGATAAAAACGGCTATATTCACACATTATGGACTTGTGCCACTAATAGTTTGCATGTACAGTACATTGATGTACATGTATCTAAATTAAACTAAAGCCGCAGACTGTGTAAGATGAAAGGGTTAAAGTAGCTCAACATGACAGTCCGGTGGAGCACCCACAAGGGGGTTGTCTGCTCAGCAATGCTGAACCACCTGCTGCTCTATAGACTCAGGCACCCCATTTCACTAATGAAGTCCCAGACTCTCTTTCACACCACGCCCCCATCACCACTATGAAATGGTCTACTCATGAAAGTAATGAGCCAGGGAGGGAGAGAGACTCTGCTGGCCACTGATAACCTCAGACTATACTTGCAACCTTACGAGACAAGGGCTTAATATCTGGCCGTCAATCAGCCCCGGCGTCCCTAGCCGGAGTGTTTAATTACAAGGATCAATTATTCAACCGCCTCCTCTTTCACTACACTGTGCTCCGAAAAACAATGGAGGAGTGAGAAGAAAAAAAAATTGGCCGTGGCCCACAGGGGGCCCCAATTTTACCCTTGGGGGACAGTTAACCCCCTGCTCTTGTACATACACAGAGTGTACAAAACATTATGAACACCTGCTCTTTCCATGACATCAACTAACGGATCAGGGGAACCCAGCTGAAAGCTATGATCCCTTATTGATGTCACCTGTGAAAGCCACGTCAATCGGTGTAGATGAAGGGGGGGAGACAGGTTAAAGAAGGATTTTTAATCCTTGAGACAATTGAGAAATGGATTGGGTGTGTGCGCCATAGAGAGGGTGAATGAGCAAGACAAAATATTGAGGTACTTTTGAACGGGGTATGGTAGTAGATGAAAGGGCGCATTGGTTTGTGTCAAGAACTGCAACGCTGCTGGATTTTTCACACTCAGTTTCCCGTGTGTCAAGAATGGTCCACCACCCAAAGGACATCCTTTGTCTATGGGAAGCATTGGAACGCTTTTGACACCTTGTACAAAACATCAACAAATTGAGGCTGTTCTAAGGGAAATGGGAAGGTGTTCCTAATATTGAGGTCCTTCTACTTCAAAAAGCACAAGAAAGAAGATTTCGACTCCCAACATCTCAGATTGTTCTGAAATTGTTTCTGTTGTTAGAAACTGATAAGATTCTGTATACTGGTTGTTAGGGTGGGATTGGCGTGAGGTGCAGGGGGTCCGTGGGTGGCTTTTGACTATTTATTTGGATTCCTTGTTACCCCGTTAGAAAAAAGTTTGGTTCAAATCAGATGTTAGGAATTTATTGAATAGTATATGAATCCTATAAATTAAAAATTGCCAATTTGGGAGCAATTTAATTAGCTTAATTTATCAGAGATTAAATTATATTTCAACAAAATAATGTTGCAGGAATGTATTATCTGTTTCTAACTACGAAAACTATTTCAGAACAATCCGAGATGGTAGGTGTCATGTCATGACCCACTTCCAAAACTGTCATTGGCATGGTTTTAAAGTCAGTTTTAAAGCTAGTTTCCTGCAATGTTACATATTTTGCCATAGCATGAGTACACAGCATAAGCCATCTGAGTGACTCAAACATTATAACAAAATCAATGTGGGCCTCATGCCATGACATTTCTTGATTCTACATGATTCTCCACCATAATTTGCAAATAAATTCATTAAAAATCCTACAATGTGATTTTCTGGATTTTTTTTCTTCTCATTTTGTCTGTCATAGTTAAAGTGTACCTATGATGAAAATTACAGGCCTCTCTCATCTTTTTAAGTGGGAGAACTTGCACAATTGGTATCTGACTAAATACTTTTTTGCCCCACTGTATAGCGCCATTATCTTTTCTACATACTTTATATATGATTTAGTCGTTTAAGTTTACACTGAAACATGTAAACAAATATGTACGTTTTATCATATTTTTTGGAGTGGAGGCAACGATTTAGCAGCGGTAGCCTTTATGTAAATGGATCTATTTATGTAAATGCATAGGCAACCACAAACAGTTGCAAAAGTCTCTGGATAAGAGCCAGTTAGGTCATCCATTTCTTCACTTATTTATTTAACAGATTGAACTATAGATTTAAAAAACTATTTATGCTGAGTAAGTTGAATCTCTGCAGTTCAGCACATACACTTTCCTGTCTCCCTGTTTTTCAGACAGCAGAAAGTATAAAGGTGCTTTGATTTCCTAAAAGTTATTTCATTATTTGGCTAACAAATATCATTGGAACTAAAACAAAAGGACATTGTACTTGTTATGTATTTAAATTCAGGTAAGGAGAAGGTGTAACACGGGAGGCCATTTTAATTCCACAAGGGGGAGTGTGGTGAGACTGCAGTGGCCACCTAGTTTTCCCTGCTAAAGCAGTAGTGAATCTTTCCCTGGACACCCAGTTGACGGCTCATTAATCTGCCCTGGCGGAGGTCCCCAATCCTGGCACCAGAGAAAAGGATTCCCCACACCTTGTCCTCACTCTCACCTGCCTGGGCAAACCACTGAGGTAAGGAGGGGACGAGAGCCACAACAACAAGACGGGGGATTCCTGACAGCATAAAAACAAAGAAATCACTTCCTGCACGTGGAGCCACCGGGATGTCATCTGTGAGTGGGCGTGTGAAAGTGGGGTGGGACCACACATACGGAGAAACACTCACCCACTATCATCTGTGGGCTGGTAATGAGGGATGCTGGAGAAGAAAATCTATTGCAGTGGTCGTGGGTGGACCTGACAAAAACAAAACACTCAACAATATTGAGTTCCGGGGCTGGGCGACAGGCTTTTAGTTCATACATTTTGAAAAGATGTCTCTTTTCCTTAGAGTGATTGGGGAGGTCGTGAATGGGGGCTGTATAAATGGTTCAACTTGCTGAGAAAAGTTCAAACTTATTCTTTCTTTTTAAATATTGTATAAAAGCTATGTTCTACACTTGCAGAGAACACTTGTGCAAGACAGTTTTGTTCATTGTTTCATTCAAACAATTAGGTTACAACAAAGGGAGTGTCAGGGATGATGCTGGGGGTTTCATCAAGGCTATTAACTTAGCCCGATTAAAAAAGACTAATTGTATCATCAGCCAGGGTATACCACAGTGATTTATGATTACTGACTGATGGGCTAGGAACACAGGGATACTCTCTGTATGTTCCTAGCTGACGGAGCAGCCCTGACATTATGTGGTGATGCTGACTGACACTACCTTCTCTAGTGTATTATGATCAGTCATTAAACTAATGACTTGCAAGTATCAAAAGGAGTGACAGAGAAGGGGGATACCGTACATCAGGTGGACTTTTAAAATATGGCCATCCTATTCATCCATTTCAAAATCTTAGTGGCACTTTGTTAGTGTTAGTCATCTTCTGACACCTTCTTACTTTGATTCAATTGGATTTATTGGAGTCATTTTCATAGCAATAAGCAGCCAGAAATCCTGTTCCTCCACGTAAATAAAATACCCTATCCTCCAGCTCCTCCTGTCTTGAGTAAAGTAATAACCTCCAGGTCAGGAAAAGCCTGATTCTGCCTGAGAAAGGATATCCTTCTCTAAGCCCCCGACCGCCGTCTCCCACATCACGGTTTACCTTTAGGCCTCACACTGCCCATTATTCAATTAGCCAAATGCTACAATTGCATCAAGATGATGAAGAAAATTAGGTTAAAATGGTTATCCGGCTGGCTAAGCGCATTCATGTTCAAGGTGAATAGAAAAATATTAAATTGTACAAACTGTAATCTTTTGAGAGCTAATTTGGTGGTTAATGAGGCCAATCTAGTTTGGGTAATTTATGGTTGATGGGCAGGGAAGGAAGGCCAGCAGGAGAGCAACACTGTGGCTGCTTGAGATAAAGCTAATTTCTGGAGTATAAAAAGGTTTTACAAGGTCCATCTCTAGACTTATCAACTATCTCTAGACTGATCCGCACAATTAAGACCTAAGCCCACAACCTTATCGTCATTTCTGTAAGTAGTATAATCACTTATTATTTTAAGGGCTGTGCATGTGCATCACTACTAGCCCTGACAGTGTGAGAGAAATGTGGGGAAATATCACAGTCCACCTGTGTAGATATCTGCGCTGGACTTCATGCGTGGGAAGCGGCGGGGCATGAAAGGCTACATTGTCATTTACCCACTTTGGTGTAATTACAGCATTTGCTCTCAGATACCCATCATCTCCCTAAGTGCTCCATTCATACACACTATGCTTAGCCTGACAAGAGCAACTACGCAGGGTTGATTGCTTTACAATAGCAGATCAAAATATTAATCTGACTCAGTTTAGTAATTTAAGTGAGTATTTGGCTAACATGGAGTGTGGGTTTCCTCCCAGTCATTGACTTGTCAGTGAAACCCCCACTTAAACAAACAGGGTCTGTGATTACACTACCTAGCTGCTCTACAGGACAGCTGATGAAAACAGAGTGCAGACACCTGATTGCCTGACTGGTTCATTAACAGAAATGGTGGGGAATTTCACATGGAGAATCTCTACCATAAGAATTTCTACTGTAAGACTGATTCAGTGTTTACATGTGCTGGTAGCTGTTTATTTACATGTATACATTGACCAAGGCTGCTATTACATATAGCCTAATAGACCACATGAATGAAAAAACATTTTATTTATTAAGCGCATGTTTGTGAGGTCTTATATTACAGTTTATAAATAGTTGCCATTGTCGTTGCAATGTTTCAGCGAGCAGTCTGAACATGACACATTTGAATTCTCCGTCAAAGAGAAATTACAGTAAGAGCTGGATTCAATCAAACATGCCAAAGTAGGCTTAGTATTTATGTAGTTTCTATTTACACAGCTAGCCTACTTCCTGCACACACAAGTGTCTCAGTCTGAAAGTTGAAGACGGTAAGATGGGTGTGCAGTACCCACAACATTCTGCTAATGTATTTGAGTAAGGGGGAGTGGACTGAGTATGCCAATGTGTATATACTGGAATACTGGTTTGACAATGTTGCTACGAGTGTAATTACAGCATCATACACAAGTAATCACAACTTAAATGGGCAATCTGTGACTACCACATCCCACATGGACTTCGAAATGAATTATGTATACCCACTGATTCTTGAAGAATACCTTATACATTCCTCAAGAGCTTAGTTCAACTGTCGTACCCCATCAGAAACCAAAATATTGGCTAAACTGGTTTGTAATTATAAAAAACTATGGCCTCAAAACATGGTTAAAACTCAAAATGTTGCATCATGGATAGTCAGTCCATACATAGCTCTGTCTATGAATATGAAAGTGGTTACATATTTCAAACCCCATCCCTCAGCATTTTACCAAAATAGTGGCAGGGTGTACTTTATTATTGTTTAAACAGCAGATTGCTGCTTTAATGTAAAGTATTACAGCTTTTAATTACTGTTCTACGTTGCCGGTCTTCCAGCTTTTAATATGATTTATTTCAGCATTTGGGGTTGAAGTACAAACTCTATCAAGCAATACCGTAATATATATGCAACTAGGCTACATCCTAGATAGGGCCTGTCAATGTGCAGTGACTAGAATTACATTTAAAAAATCCATGTAACACTTGTTTTTAATGGCAAGCTCTTGGCAAGCTATATTGGGACAGTTGGCCAATGGGCGGACATTGAAGGAGTTACAGTAAGAGGTGCTAAAGTTCAGGCAGGAGTGTTGCAGACAGCACTCTATGTCCTGCCAACAGCCTTACGGTGGCACAATGCCTGACTAAGATGTTGACCCATGGCCCCCACCTGCCCTGTCCGTGCAGCATCTCTCAGCCACCCAGGGGGCCCATAAAGTCTCCATCAGCACTGCCCACCAGAAACAGAAGGCCTTTGACTCATGTCCATCTGTCCTGGTAGTATGTATGGGAAAGCCAAGGTAGTGGGATCCTGGTGACTTAATGTGCCCTCTCAAGAGAAGTAGCTCATCTTATGAACTGAGAAACAAAGTTAGGCCACGAACAATCTTTCAAAGAAAGCAGATTTCCATATGATTCTTCATTGGGGTAAAACAGGCAAAATTCACAACAAACCTTACCTGCTGTTCCATAGAATATTTAACCATCAAGGGCTCAATAAGAAAAGGTGGGTTGACACACACTTACAGCGTATTAGAGAAGACTTACCTGGCCAGGTTGAATATCTAAACATCGGAGCACTTCTTTAAGCATGACAGGTGTGTGCAGTGTCTGTTCAGCCAAGATGGTGGAGTCATCTTTAAGTCTGTCCTGGTGACCAGGCTCCATGGGAGCAAAGCCAGAGTAGGACAACCTACTCCCCTTCCATGGCTGGCTGACTCTACAAGCAGCATCAAGAGCCACTCTCCATGATGATCTCAAGGTGGGACAAGCAGACACATGCTGGCATGCCATGGTCTGAAGAAAATTGGAAGGGGACAGACATATGATGAAAGTGACATGACAAACACACAGCAACTTTGTAAGATAATATTCTAGCTAGTGGCTAATGCAATAAATAGCACTAATTATGGATGGCATAAAGAATGGTATTAGAGAGCTACAATATGTAGCTAACATTTCTAGCTAAGCTAGCTAGGTATCAGAAAATATAAATCATTGATCCGTTATTTCTATCTAGTTATCCAGCTACAGTAAATAGCTAGCTACTTAGCCAACTACACAGTAAATCAAATCAAAGTGGGCTCCAAAGCACCTTTTACAATAGAGTACAGTACTCAGTAGAAGAAACCACGTTGAAGAGTTGTCAAATTCCAAAGTGGAGAACTGCGAAACAATTATTTGTGTAGCTAACTTGGAAGGTACTAGCGTAAGACAGCTACGAGCTAGCTATTCTCAGGTGCATCTTCATAAAAAAACTCTCGGGGAAAAGTGTTCGGATATGTGAGTTCCGTTCAGCTGTAGTAGCTAGGGTTTACAACACCTTGAATAGCTTGCAACTGGACGATGCAAATCGTACTTAGGACATTGGTATTGACGCCTTATTATACTTACTTTGTTATGTTAGCTATGTGTCATAATGGTTTCAATTACATTATTTTAAATTTTAAAATGATAGATAATAGCTGGCATACGAACAGATTTTAAAACCACTTCCTACACCAATACTGCAATCAAATGACGGCAACACCAAGCTCACCAACGTCACTCAAGGTGCATAGCCAATCAGCTGTTGCGAAGGAAGAGGGGGCTTGTTTTTGAAAAGACGCGCTCGTCTTGAGAGAAAAAGTAGCGGTGGCTGTAACGTTACTTGCTAACAAGCCGCAATTGCAAATGTGAGACAATTAGAGTCTAAGGTAAGCTGTGGGTGTATTATCCTTCGCTCCAGAGCAAAAGTAATGTTTACGATGTATTTTACAACTCGCAGCACTTGCTGTTTTCGCTCGGAGGTGAGCTTATATGGCTCTTTGTTGACTGCTAATGTTAGCTAGCCACAACAAGGCACTACGGGCGACGAATACACGAGACATTCAAGTCGCCCTGTTCTTTATGTAACAACATATTTGTATGTGTTCACTGCTTAAAATGTAATGTTGTCGAATGCAAGTAGCTAGCTATGTTATTACATCTGGCCACGCCCAATTCCACAAAGCCTGGCCTCTGCGCCATTCCATTGGAGTATATCAGAAACATCTTTCACCTTGGAGTTTAGTCAGCTAAAGCATCTTCCTTTTGATCTCTCAACTAGATCAATACACAATAAGAAGAGTCATGGACGTGTGCAGCCATGTCAAAGTGGTTGTTCGTGTGCGGCCAACTAACGACAATGAGAAGTGCGAGAACTTCAGGAATGTGGTCCAAGTTGTGGACAACCACATGCTAATATTTGACCCCAAGGAACAGCAAATGACATCTTTCGGGGGACCAAGAGTTCGAAACAGAGATGTCAACAAGAGAGCCAATAAGGACCTGAAATTTGTCTTTGATAATGTTTTTGGGGAGGATTCTTCTCAGGTGGATATCTTTGAGAACACCACTAAAAGGATACTTGATGGAGTGTTGAATGGCTTTAACTGTACAGGTAATAAAATAGGCCTAAGCTTACTAATCTTTACAGGACTACACCGTTTGATTAGTAGGCCTATGGCTATGTGCACATTGAGACGGACTTTGTGTAAACAGTGTTTCAAATAGCTCAATTTAAATGAATGTCATAGTACAGAGGCCCATTTTAGAAATAGTAATTAGTATGCTACAGTAGCCTATATCTTTGTACTCCATTTAGCAGTTAAATTCCAATACATTTGGTGTTACATTTAAACCTACCAAAATCTGATTTATTTTAATTTGGGTGGAAGTTTTGATCATGTTTAATTACTAATCCTTCTCTGAAATGTTGCAGTCTTTGCTTATGGTGCAACAGGAGCAGGCAAGACACACACCATGTTGGGCTCAAGCAATGACCCCGGTGTGATGTATCGCACCATGACGGAGCTCTTCAACCGAATGGATCAAGTCAAGGAAGAGAAAATATTTGATGTAGCATTTTCTTATCTTGAGGTAACTCTTTGATTTTGTCTGTCTGATTTTTCAATTAATAAATTTACACAGAATTCAAGGAAATATCTTCCTCCATCATACCTGGGAATTAAAGAAACAGGTTTTATTAATGAACAATCAGGATTTAAATTGTCAATAGAAATCAGTCAAGTTTTTGTCATAACTGGTTTGCAGGTCTATAATGAGCAAATCCGGGACCTCTTGGCTAATGTGGGCCCTCTTGCAGTGAGGGAGGACCCCTCGAAAGGAGTGGTTATCCAAGGCCTTACTCTGCACCAGGTTAGTGATCAACAGGTTATTTGTTGTGTCTGTCAGGTGTGTTGTAGTTTTTCTTTTTTACATCTCTTTTTGATTTATGTGTTCTAGTTTTATTTGTTTAAAAGTATTCATCTGACCTCTTTTGTAGCCTAAGTCTGCTGAGCACATCCTTGAAGCTTTGGATTATGGCAATCGGAATAGAACGCAGCACCCCACTGACATGAATGCCACCTCGTCACGGTCCCATGCTGTATTTCAGGTAGGCTATTTCAATGGAGTGGCGTCATCTACCTTTCCTCCTTTACCAGACGTTGTGTCTTTCAGGTTTACCCACTGCAGTCACTGGACAGGTGAAGATGACATTGTTGGTGTTCTTGTCCCACTAGATTTACTTGAAGCAACAGGACAGGACGGCTAGCCTTAATCCAAATGTCCGTGTGGCCAAAATGAGCCTGATTGACCTCGCTGGCTCCGAGCGAGCAAGTGCCACCAATGCAAAGGGAGCACGTCAACGGGAAGGCGCTAACATCAACCGTTCACTCCTTGCCCTGGGAAATGTCATCAACGCTCTGGCTGACCCTAAGGTATGTGTAAAGCATCTTGATGCATGTTTCTCATTGAATAGGACCTTAAATTATTAAAAGGAAATGTTTCTGCTCATAGAATACAATATAATTCATAATGCTGGTTGATCTTTTGACAATAAAACCCAGGGGCATTTCTGTGTGACTCCTGAAATGGTCCTGCTTCCTCACCACTGAGAATACACAAACTTATGTCTAGATTTAACACTGACAGGTGAGTTAAACAAATTTTGCCCTGGGGGCCGCATTCGGTGTGCGAAGTCCAGAGGGATGCACTGAAACTTCTATTTCCTTGCCATCAAAATTGGCTAAAGATAGTTAGATTGAGCACTATCATTTTTGGAATTTTCAATGCTCCCAGATTGTCTGGCTTTCATTTTTGGGATTATAAGCAAGCAGGACACAGTCAAGAAACCGCATGAATGTAGGATCATTATCTTTTCTACACAGTTTCCATTTGGTTTAGTCATTTTAAACTATTGAATTCATTCCCCCACACACACACACACACTTTTATCCAAAGCAACTTAGTCACATGTGCATACATTTTATTTGTGGGTGGTCCCAGTAATTGAACCCACTACCCTGGTGTTACAACTGATTTCTTATGTTTATCCCACCAGTGAATGGTGTTAGGGTTATACCTTGTTGTCATTCATTTTCTCTGCCAGTTGATTTCTGTGGTCACACTGCATTTTTTAAGATAATGTTTTTTCTTGTTGTGGATATTTAGGTCGGTCTAGTCTAATTTATTCTGTCTTCATTTTGTTTAATTGATTGCAATTTTACATCTTACTGGCTGCAATACTCCCCTGCTCAATCGTTGCCAGATAAAAGTGAGCAGCTCCCTGTGATTCAAGGAGCATTGCTTGGTCTGTTAGCAAGCCAAGTATTTGGGAAAATATTTCATTCAAGTTCCACAGGCAGGCCACTTGCATTTAGGAAATGCTGCACAAACATGCCACCTCTGTACTGACATTTTTTGTTTTGTTTATTTTTATGGCACCGTTGTTCGCTTTAGGGAATGGCACCTTGATGTCCCAGCTTGAACTGGTCCCATGGCCATGAATTGCAGTTACATATTTAGCCTTTGTGGTTTTCTCCATTGGCCCATTTCCTCTCTCTCAGGCTGTATATTGTAAATCCTGCTCTGGCAAAAGACTCACTCTGCTTAATTGGGACAACCTCCTTTAAGCTTCAAACTTTAGGCTCCCATAGGATCAGCTGGAAATATAAGGGTTTCCTGGTTCCAGATGTAGGTTTCGGCCAGGGAGAACAGCTGGGCAGCCCCCAGCCCATTGCAGATCACTTTTCCTCTGCAAGTTCCTGGTAATTCCTGCCATTTGAATCTCCATGCGACTGTGACTCACCTGAACAGATGTAATGTACTCAAGATGCATCTGTGCCATTAGTGAAGCCAGGCTGAATTCAGACATAGCACATTCACACCAGCAGAAGATAATGTGCTTGGGCGTTTTTATTGAAACAAATAGTTACCGTCTGCCAATAAGAATGTGTATATACAAAACATTAAGAATACCATCCTAATATATGCACCCCCCCATTTTGCTCTCAGAACAGCCTCAATTTGTCAGGGCATGGACTCTACAAGGTGTCGAAAGCGTTCCACGGGGATGCTGGCCCACGTTGACTCCAATGCTTCCCACAGTTGCTGGATGTTCTTTGGGTGGTGGACCATTCTTGATACACACTGGAAACTGTAAAACCCAGCCGTGTTGCAATTCTTGACACAAACTGGTGTGCCTGGCACCTACTACCATACCTCGTTCAAAGGCACCTAAATATTTTGCCTTGCCCAGTCACCCTTTGAATGGCACACATACACAATCCGTCTCTCAATTGTCTCAAAGCTTAAAAATAATTATTTAACCTGTCTCATCACCTTCATCTACGCTGATTTGAAGTGGATTTAACAAGTGACATCAATAAGGGATCATAGCTTTCACCTAGATTCACCTGGTCAGTCAGTCATGAAAAGAGCAGGTGTTCTTAATGTTTTGTACATTCAGTGTATTTGACTATTCTAAAATGCCCCCTTATACAGCCTTATTTGTGTGTTGTCACTGGGCATTTACTGTATGCCTTGAGTCCCAAAGGGTCATAGGACTGTGGTCAATTCCATTTTAACGCAAGCAAGTTGGAATTCATTTATATAAATAAATAAAAGTATTAATGTCCAGTGAGGTTTTTCAGACCTTTCCCCACCTCAAACCTGAATGTGTAGGCATAACCATTTCCTGTTTTGCACTTTTACTCTTCTCGGCTAATGTTGTTTTTTTCTTTCTTTCTTTTAGCAGAGTAAGAAAGCCCACATACCATACAGGGACAGCAAGCTAACACGACTCCTTAAAGATTCTCTTGGCGGGAACTGCAGGACGGTCATGATCGCCAACATTAGCCCCTCCTCCAAATCTTATGACGACACCCACAACACACTGAAATACGCCAACAGGGCCAAAGAGATCAAATCATCGGTCAGTAAACTACTCACCCATCCCAACAATGTTATAGGATTGACTTAGGCCTTTTTGGCCGTGCTCTCCTTAGTGTACCTTCGTTTGTAATAAACTCTGTTTTTAAAAGCCAAAAATAAGTTCAGAGGTGGTTTTGACAGTGGAACTTGTACTACATGGCATTTCTTACAATATTTCTGTTTGTAATGCCTCTCTTTCTCCCTCCATGCATTTTTACATGCATCTACCTGTCCTTTAGCTCAAGAGGAATGTTGTCAGCTTGGACAGTCACATCGGCCAGTATGCAGTGATATGTGAGAGGCAGCGAGAAGAGGTAATTTAAGATGAAGCACCCATCTCTACTACACAGACTGGAGGCCTTTATGGTCAGAAAAGGTGTGGACATAAATTGTGAAATGTATCAATGGTTTATGCCATTTCAGATCGTTCAATTGAAGAAGAAGTTGAAAGAATATGAGGAGAGGAAGATGGACCCTCTTGTTCCTGGGGGCTCTAATGCAATCTCCAGTCAGAACCAAACAGAGATTCACAAGTAAGCACTTATTTCTTGTGCCAATGTGCATGCAACAACCAAAAGGCAAAACTTGTATTTATATAGTAATACAAGTTCTGTTATGCATAATATGCACCACACTTGAGTGTTGTTCTTTAAACTTGTACACTTTAATTGAAATCCATAGATAATTTATAATGTTGAGGGAAAAGTACAAAGCCCAAGGACCTGGTGGGTGGAGAGTTTGCTCTGCATTTTTGATAGGGGCAGCTGTGAGCCACGTAAATTAAGCTACCCAATATATCGATATTAGCTAAAAATGTCCTTCCTTCAGTTCCCTCTAAGGGCTGCAGTGGCATCTGTTTAAAAAGGGAGAGAGGGAAGGGGGGCCGGGGGGTGGAAAGCTGAATGAGTCTCATTCCCACGCATTTCATTCACCGGCATCAGAATTCACAACTCGCACAATGTGAGGCTCTGAAGAGAGGCAGCATGCTTCTCACACAATAAAAAATTCATCAGTCTGGCAAGGCCACAGCGGCTCCTACGTCACAGGGGTTACATTGGAGATTGCAGTCACATCTCAGCGGCTGCTCTCCACTGTCTGTTTATTTATTTACCTGCATATCCCTCTTCCTTTACTATAATGAGACATTGTTGCAAGGCCTCTGCCTTATTAGGTCAAAGCTGCTGGGGGTGATCCAGGGCAACTGCCTGATTTGAACACTGTTCAACCTGTTGAGTTGTACAATAACATGACATTGAATTTTTACTTGAGGAAGGGCAAACACTGAAACCTTTTTAATTTTTATAAATATTTGCCCTCCATTATTAAGCAAAGACTCCATTTAACAATAACTGGCTGGTTGCCCCTTTTTTCTGGACAGGGTGTCAGAGTCCCTACAGAGCATTTTCTCCAGCCGTACTCGGATCAGGAGGGAGCACCTTGTTCTGGAGCGCCAGCTGAAGGAGAACGAGTTACGTCAGCGCCACAGCGAGGAGTGCAACCAGCAGGCCCAGCTCTTCAGTGCCAAAGACAAGACTGAGAAGGTCTGAAAAAGGCCCTGCTTATCACCATGTTGTTTTAGCCAGAAAATGGTCCCAGAAGGAGCATGTCTTTTATGATGTACCAGTGATAGATGGATGTTTTAAAGTGCATACACTCCTTTGTCGTATCCCAATCTGACAGGCTCTGTTGTTGAATAGGCCACCTGCAAGCACGAGCGCAAGCTGGCTTCCCTGCTCACACAGCAGCAGCACATCCGCAAGAGGCTGGAGGAGGCTGAGCTGCGCTTCCTTGAGAACAACGGCTTGCTGCACCGCGTGGAGAATGACATGAAGCTACTGGGACAGGACTCCCAGCCACCAGTGGTGAGGCAACTGCTGGAGGGGTCAGGAGATATGGTAGCTCTTGACCCAGGGGTGGTATTAGTGGTGTGATATGGGTTATTTTGTTCATGTACTGGTAGGGGAAATGTAGAGGAAGATGGTCTCTCCAGGATTCTGTGATCATATTTTTTGTTGTTGCTAAATCAACAATTCCCTGCATATTATGTGAGGGCTTGCAAATTTGACAAATCACTGCACTATTTCTGCATAAAACAGTAAAAACATTGCAATGTTATCACAAAGCTGACCCATCACCGCAGTACAAAAAGAGGGCTCACAATTTGATTTGAACTGCATTTGTCATATCCACTGAATACAACAGGTGTAGTCCTTACTGTGAAGTGCTTACTTACAAGCCCTTAACCAACAATGCGGTTCAAGAAAGAGTTCTTGAATAAAATTAAAAAGTAAAATTAAAAAGTAACACAATAAAATAACATTAAATAGGCTATATACGGGGTGGCAGGGTAGCCTAGTGGTTAGTGTTGGACTAATAATAATAATAATATATGCCATTTAGCAGACGCTTTTATCCAAAGCGACTTACAGTCATGTGTGCATACATTCTACGTATGGGTGGTCCCGGGCATCGAACCCACTACCCTGGCGTTACAAGCGCCATGCTCTACCAACTGAGCTACAGAAGGACCAAGTTGTATCTGCATGGTGCTCCAACAGCAGAATTTAGTGATGGGGGATATCATTTATACAGATATTATTTTGGACAATATTATATCGGTACTTTGACTCCGGGTATGGATTTGATACTAGGTAGCGTTAGCTGTACATGCACCAGAACTCGGTATTTTCCATCTTTTTAAAAATAGTGAGCCAACATGTTTATAGGACTTTTATTTCCATGACTGATCAAAACAAATGTTATCATGCTCTCTCTTGTCTCTCTCCAGCAGACAGATAGTGAGCAATATGTTTGGAACATCAAAGCGCAATAAAATCGCAGTATCGAATCACAATACATATAGAATTGTTATATAGAATTGTCTCAGCCACAAGGGCCACGGCCTGTTCACCCCGCTGCCATCTAGAAGGCGAAGACAGTACAGGTGCATCAAAACTGGGACCGAGAGATTGAAAACAGCTTCTATCTCCAGGTCATCAGACTGTTAAACAGTCAACACTAGCCAGCCTCCACCCAGTACTCTGCTTAGTCACTGTTACTAGCCGGCTACCACCCAGTACTCTACCCTGTACCTTAGAGACTGCTGCCCAAGAGTATTGAACACTGGTCACTTTAATAATGTTGACATAATGTTTTACACACTTTATACGTTTATAATGTATTCTAGTCAAGGACCAATCCCATACAACTACTGCTGTACACACCTTATCCATTCATAAAATGTCCATACTGTGCATACACACTACAATATATATATATTATAGTGTGTTTATGTGTGTATATATATATATATATATATATATATATTAGTGTGTGTATATATACAGTAGGGCAAAAAAGCATTCAGCCACCAATTGTGCAAGTTCTCCCACCCAAAAAGACGAGAGAGGCCTGTCATTTTCATCATAGGTACACTTCAACTATGACAGACAAAATGAGAAAAAAAATCCAGAAAATCACAATGTAGGACTTCCAATGAATTTATCTGCAAATCATGGTGGAAAACAAGCACCTGGTCACCTACAAACAAGCAAGATTTCTGGCTCTCACAGACCTGTAACTTCTTCTTTAAGAGGCTCCTCTGTCCTCCACTCGTTACCTGTATTAATGGCACCTGTTTGAACTTGTTATCAGTATAAAAGACACCTGTCCACAACCTCAAACAGTCACACTTCAAACTCCACTATGGCCAAGACCAAAGAGCTGTCAAAGGACACCAGAAACAAAATTGTAGACCTGCACCAGGCTAGGAAGACTGAATCTGCAATAGGTAAGCAGTTTGGTTTGAAGAAATCAACTGTGGGAGCAATTATTAGGAAATGGAAGACATACAAGAACACTGATAATCTCCCTCGATCTGGGGCTCCACGCAAGATCTCATCCCGTGGGGTCAAAATGATCACATAAACGGTGAGCAAAAATCCCTAGACTAGTAACCGGAAGGTTGCAAGTTCAAATCCCCGAGCTGACAAGGTACAAATTTGTCGTTCTGCCCCTGAACAGGCAGTTAACCCACTGTTCCTAGGCCGTCATTGAAAATAAGAATTTGTTCTTAACTGACTTGCCTAGTTAAATAAAGGTAAAATATATATATATACATATACAGGGGGAGCAGGGGCAAAGGTTAGTCCAGCTAAGTTGTCCATGTAGGTAGGGGGAAAGTGACTGCATACAGTAGGAAATAGACGGTGAGTAGCAGCAGTGTAAAAACAAAAGGATGGGGGCAGGGGTCAGTCAATGTAAATAGTCCAGGTGGCCATTTGCTGAAATGTTGAGCAGTCTTATGGCTTGGGGGTAGAAGCTGTTAAGGAGCCCTTTGGACCAAGACGTGGAGCTCCGGTACTGCTTGCTGTGCAATAGCAGAGAGAACAGTCTATGACTTTGGTGACTGGAGTCTTGGACATTTTTTTGGGGGGGCCTTCCTCTGACACTGCCTAAAATATGGGTCCTGGATGGCAGGAAGCTGGGCCATGCTCCCTACCCTCTGTAGCGCCTTCGGTTGGATGCCATGCAGCTCTCGATGGTGCAGCTGTAGAACTTTTTGAGGCTCTGGGGACCCATGCCAACTCATTCTGTCTCCCGATGGGGAAAAGGCATTGTCGTGCCCTCTTTATGACTTTCTTGGTGTGTTTGGATCATGATAGTTTGTTGTGATTGCGGACACCAAGGAACTTGATACTCTTGACCAGATCCACTATAGCCCCGTCGATGTGAATGGGGTCCTGTTCGCCCTTCCTTTTCCTGTAGTCCACGATCAGCTACTTCGTCTTGCTCGCGTTGAGGGAGAGGTGCTTGTCCTGGCACCACACTGCCATGTCTCTGACCTCCCTATAGGCTGGCCATCGTTGTAGTGATCTACCACTGTTGTGTCGTCGGAAAACTTAATGATGGTGTTGGAGTCATGCTTGGTCACGCAGTTGGAGGTGAACAGGGAGAACAGGAGGGGACTAAGCACGCACCCCTGAGGGGCCCCAGTGTTGAGGATCAGCTTGGTAGATGTGTTGTTGCCTATCCTTACCACCTGGGGGCGGCCCATTCGGAAGTCCAGGATCCAGTTGCAGAGGGAGATCTTTAGGCCATTGGGGTAAATTGTGGCCCATTTCTCCTGACAAAGCCGGTGTAACTGAGTTGGGTTTGTAGGCCTCCTTGCTCGCATGTGCTTTTTTAGTTCTGCCCAGAAATGTTCTATAGGATTGAGGTCAGGGCTGTGATGGCCACTCAATACCTTGACTTTGTTGTCCTTAAGCCGTTTTGCCACAACTTTGGAAGTATACTTGGGGTCATTGTGCATTTGGAAGACTCATTTGTGACCAAGCTTTAACTTTCTGACTAATATTGGTTCAATGTATCCACATAATTTCCCTGCCTCATGGTGCCATCTATTTTGTGACGTGCACCAGTCCCTCCTGCAGAAAAGCACCCCCACAGCATGATGCTGCCACCCCCTTGCTTCACGGTTTGGATGGTGTTATTCGGCTTGCAAGCCTCTCCCTTTTTCCTACAAACATAACCATGGTCATTCTGGCCAAACTGTTCTATTTTTGTTTCATCAGACCAGACTACATTTCTCCAAAAAGTACGATCTTTATCCCCATGTGTAGTTGCAAACCGTAGTCTGCCTTTTTTGTGCCGGTTTTGGAGCAGTGCTCCTTGCTGAACAGCCTTTCAGGTTATGTCGATATAGGACTTGTTTTTACTGTGGATATAGATACTTTAGTACCTGTTTCCTCCAGCATCTTCACAAGGTCCTTTGCTGTTGTTCTAGGATTGATTTGCACTTTTTGCACCAAGTATGTTCATCACTAGGAGACAACGCGTCTCCTTCCTGAGTGGTATGATGGCTGCGTGGTCCCATGGTGTTTATACTTGCATATTATTGTTTGTACAGATGAACGTGGTACCTTCAGGCATTTGGAAATTGATCCCAAGGATGAACCAGACTTGTGGAGGTTTACAATTTATTTTCTGGGGTCTTGGCTGATTTAATTTTCCCATGATGTCAAGCAAAGAGGCGCTGAGTTTTAAGGTAGGCCTTGAAATACATCCACAGGTAGCTTCTAAAGCCATGACACAATTTTATGGAATTTTCCAAGCTGTTTAAAGGCACAGTCAACTTAATGTATGCAAACTTCTGACCCACTGGAATTGTGATACAGTGAAATAACCTGTCTGTAAACAATTGTTGGAAAAATTACTTGTCATCCACAAAGTAGATGTCCTAACCGACTTGCCAAAACTATAGTTTGTTAATAAATTTGTGGAGTGGTTGAGAAACGATTTTTATTGACTCTAACCTAAGTGTATGTAAACTTCCGACTTCAACTGTAGGTGTAGGTCAATTTTAAACAATCATGCACATTTCTATGGTTCAATCAAGCCACACGTCTCAGCACATTTTTTCCCTTGTCAGTGCATTGTTTCCCGCAAATATCACAGAAAATCCTCACAAAATCCAGGAGGGATTGTGAAGATTTATTGACAATGCTGCTTAATTGTAAGCTACCTAAACTCAGCCTTCTTTTTGGTTGCTGACTCTGGATAAGATCCATATAATAAACTAATTGCTAATTATACATAGAAATGGTTCTACTTATAGTTAAGGTGAACTATCCCTTTTTAATATGTCATTTTTTCATCTCCCAGAGAGAATTGGGAACGCATCACAGGAAGTTAACTCTATGCTACTTTAAAAGTATATATATATATACTGCTCAAAAAAATAAAGGGAACGCTTAAACAACACAATGTAACTCCAAGTCGATCACACTTCTGTCAAATCAAACTGTCCACTTAGGAAGCAACACTGATTGACAATGAATTTCACATGCTGTTGTGCAAATGAAATAGACAACAGGTGGAAATTGTAGGCAATTAGCAAGACACCCCCAATAAAGGAGTGGTTCTGCAGGTGGGGACCACAGACCACTTCTCAGTTCCTATGCTTCCTTGCTGATGTTTTGTTCACTACCGAATGCTGGCGGTGCTTTCACTCTAGTGGTAGCATGAGACTGAGTCTACAACCCACACAAGTGGCTCAGGTAGTGCAGCTCATCCAGGATAGCACATCAATGCGAGCTGTGGCAAGGTTTGCTGTGTCTGTCAGCGTAGTGTCCAGAGCATGGAGGCGCTACCAGGAGACAGGCCAGTACACCAGGAGACATGGAGGCCGTAGGAGGGCAACAACCCAGCAGCAGGACCGCTACCTCCGCCTTTGTGCAAGGAGGAGCACTGCCAGAGCCCTCCAAAATGACATCCAGCAGGCCACAAATGTGCATGTTTCTGACCGTTTCAGCAGACAGACTCCATGAGGGTGGTATGAGGGCCCGACGTCCACAGTTGGGGGTTGTGCTTACAGCCCAACACCGTGCAGGACGTTTGGCATTTGCCAGAGAATACCAAGATTGGCAAATTCGCCACTGTGCTCTTCACAGATGAAAGCAGGTTCACACTGAGCACATGTGACAGTCTGGAGTCTGGGACATCATTTCTCGCTCCGTCCATCAACGCCATGTTGCACCACAGACTGTCCAGGAGTTGGTGGATGCTTTAGTCCAAGTCTGGGAGGAGATCCCTCAGGAGACCATCCGCCACCTCATCAGGAGCATGCCCAGGCGTTGTAGGGAGGTCATACAGGCACGTGGAGGCCACACACACTACTGAGCCTCATTTTGACTTGTTTTAAGGACATTACCTCAAAGTTGGATCAGCCTGTAGTGTGGTTTTCCACTTTAATTTTGAGTGTGACTCCAAATCCAGACCACCATGGGGTTGATAGATTTGATTTCCATTGATAATTTGTGTGATTTGTTGTCAACACATTCAACTATCTAAAGAAAAAAAGTATTTAATAAGAATATTTCATTGATCTAGGATGTGTTATTTTAGTGTTCCCTTTAGTTTTTTGAGCAGTGTGTGTGTATTTATTTATTTTTTGCAAATACGTCCAAACTTGTTGTGACAGTTTTATTTTCTTCCATCTGTTCTCCGGGTAATTAGAACTGTGCTTTATTTTATTGCTTTTGTACACTGGTGGATGACTGAGGTGAATGGATCAATGATCTTTATCATTGATCCTCACACAGCCAGTTACCTAAAAACCCATGTAGATGTTTATTTTCTCTTTATCATCCCTCTTCTAGGAAGTGGCACAGAACAATGATTAATCCGCTTGTCAAATGTTCTCTCTGCTGTCGTTTCGTATACTCTTTTACGTCAGAGTTGGATGACAGCTTTTTTTTTTTTTTTTTACCCAGAAGACAGGTTCTCAGAGATGAAGCATGGCACAAAATAAACCCCTCAAGACTCATTGTCTTGTGCGTCACTGATGACTCCCTGCCAGCTTGTTCTCTAGCTGTGGTCAGGGTTACTCAATATGTTCCCTCGTGGTCATTTCACCAGCTCTTCCACTTTCCCCTTTCCTGTCCAGGTACTCCAGAAGGACCTTCGCTGCCACAGGCTCCAGCTACAGGTTGAGGACCTCAAGCAGCACATTGAGCAAATGAACCACCTCATTGGCATCCAGGACCAGGAGAACAAACAGACTAAAAAGTAGGTCATTTTTCTTTTTTTAGTATTAAACACGTAATGTTGTCACCATACCAAAACTTGGACTTCCATACCGATATTCATTGTTGTATTTGAAACTCTTCACCCCAGTTATACCACAGTGGAAAAATACCTCACTTACTGTGTAAAACATGTGGCCAAGCCAACGCTCCAGCTGGAAGCTACTGGGTGTGCAGGCTTTTGTTCCTGTTGAGCAGCTGATTGCTGGAGTCTGGTATACTACAGCAGGACTGGAACAAAAGCCTGGCATTGCGTGTCAGAGTTGAATCATCCACCTGTATCCACTGAAGACAGAGTAGAAATGCAGTGATATTACTATAAAATAGTCTTAAAGGGGTTTGTCAGACTTTTCAGACCTGTCAAGTAGACTTAAGTCAATCTGAGCCAATACTCCACATCATCTGTTGTAAACATATTGCTACATGTTTTAGAAGGAATCTTCAGGCCTCAATCCTACATGAATGGGTAAATATGGTCAGGTAGATACAGACATATTAAGATGGGAATGATATGAAATCATATTTATCAAAATTGGAGTATGAGTCATGTGACTCACACTGTACTATGTGAGTATGAATGGCTGTGTGTCATACATTACCTCCAGAGAATGTACAGTGTCGTTATCGCTTACTTATATGAATTAGTGAATAGAGACTTAGTCTTTTGAATTATACTATACTAGGTGTTGCATACATGTGCAACAAAATTCACTTTGGCAACTTTACACTATAGATTGTGATACTGACTCAACAGAACATCTTTTAAGCCTGAGTTTCATGCTTTCTTCTGTTCAGAATGGTGCACATGCTGCTGCCTGCCTACAGCAGACAGTATTGGACGCTGAGGGGGTCGGGCCTGGTCACAGCTGCCGACGAGGCTGAGAACCAGGACCTGGAGCACCTTGTCCTCAGGGAGAGGGGTGTGGTGTGGGCCGATCAGGAGAAGGCCGGGGAGCAGAAGGACGAGGAGACCCAGGCTGAGAGTTCCAGGCTTAGGCCAGAGCTCGTACCTATCCTGTCATTTTCACACCTCATCTGTCCACATCAAAACAGTCCCTGCAGTAGTAAGTCATGACTTCGCATCTTATGTTGTTTTAAAAAAAACGCAGGCTTAGCTTCAACTCCCAATGACAAGGATGACATGTCATTTCCCCCTGAGGGGTAAACTACAAAGCTATTGACTTTCTGCTTCATTAAGAAAGCTGAAGTTCAATATGTGTTTTTGGTTGATGATTTAATTAGACCATGCCCATTCTTTCTAGAAAATCTAAATATATTTTGGCAAGTTAGCTGGCCATTGATCTTGCTTTGTAGTATACCCCCCTGGTTGACTGTTTAATCCTCTGTTGTAGTGCTTTATTTTCAGGCCACCAGTGGCCATACAGCAATATCTGGTGGCCCTGGGCTATTGGGCTCTATTTACTGTTGATCATGGGAAACTACACACACGGGAGCCACCATTCTCCAGGTCCTATCACACCCTGTATAACCCAGCACCAGTGCGCCATCAGGCCTCCTTTCATGACATTCAGCCCCTAGGAGACAATGGAGCGTGAACCAAAGCTGGCCAGCAATACTTAATTACTATGTTGCTGTCCATCATATGTCAGCAGGTGCACCCCGCACCTGTCCCCCTGTACCAGTCACATGCTTGTTTCTCTGTGTCTTTTATTTAGTATTTTTGGCCCTGTCCACTTGTGCTTATAGTTGAGTGATATCCTGTAATTTGACCCTCCTTTCACAAGCGTATGATACCAGATCTCAATAGGTCTCGTCTGTTTGTTCTATTCCCTTTGTTTTCACCTTGCAATGACTATCCTGAAGACTACTAATATTATATATTTAAAGCTACATTTAGTTAAATGCCCAGTGCAATCAAAACCTGATTTCCTGCATTTTATATATATATTTACACTATGAAATTATAAAGATTATGATGCTGCCCATTTTTAGTTTAAGAAAAGACCGTCTAAAATGTCTGTTTTGGTGGGGTGGCATTTTGGCCTGCCTGGTGACATCACCAAGTGGTAAATTAGTTCATTAGAAACCGTTCCAAACCTCTCTGCCAATAACAGTTAGTTTTCCCTTCTCCATTCAGACCACTTCCCAGACAGTCCTAGAAAACTTCTTGCTTGAGAAATTGTGCTTTGCTAAGAAGCAATATTTGTTTCTTTTTGACCATTTTTAATTGAAAACAATCACAGTAAGGTACTTAATTGTTACCCAGAAATGATTTCATATTTTGATTAAAAATGGCTGCATTGAACCTTTAACCCCTTACACTTGTGGGAATTGGATAGGGATAGAGCTAAATTGAAATGTTTCTTCAAGAAAAAATATGGAAATGCATAATCATGGTAGAAATTAGAAGGGAACAGTTTGGAGATTAAGGAGAGATTATTAGACTAAAGGTGAGGCCAACCGTTCAGCTGACACAAGACTGAATCCAAGCATTACACTGTTGATTTTATGATCATTTTGAAATTTATGTTTTGTTTTTTAACAATCTTGGACAAGTGGGTGAAATTTGAGCGCTTGTTCTATTGCCAACATGACAAGCAAAATGATCAAATGAGATCTTAGTGTTAGGCTTTCACAAAGCAATTCAGAGAAACAGATTGTAATTTTGATGCGCACGGAATGGATTCATGAGTAAATCCAAGTGCCTGGTTCGCGGCAAATTTTCTTCACAATACAACAAACAGGCTCATTTGTTCCGGACAACTCCGGGTATAACGCCATGTTATCTTGTAACTGTACATCAAACATGAGAATGTTGAGAATGTATATTACATAAGTTTTATGATATGGAAATGTGAAGTGCACATTAGGACTCATGGGTGTTGGGCTTGCTTGTATGCCATCAAAGCAGTATTTATTATAATCCTTAGCGTCACTCACATCTTTCAAAATACATAGAGTCCTTGTAATGTACAGCATTTCCCTCAATCAGACAAAACATTTTCTAAAGTTGCCCAATTAGCAGGAGGGATTGGGGCAACTTCTTGTTGTGTGCGGTGCTCAAGTGTCACGTATAGCATGTAACTGTACTGTTCCAATTTAAGAGCTTATCGATGTCCAAAGCTGACATTTTCAACCCATATACGGATACAAGTGTAAAGGGCTATCCATTTTTTTAACCAGGCAAGTGTACAATCGCAGACGTTGCTACACAGTTCATGATGATTATTCACATTTACCACAGCCAAATGCTGAGGCACGATTGTGTCTGTTCTATTGATAACTGTGCAGGCTGAGCTGTGATGCTAGTCATGCTGTGTGTTGTGCTGATAACTGCGGGGGTGGAATGGTATTCATGAAGGAGGCTGTGTTGTTGAACATACTGTTGTCTGTCACTCAGGTGCTGAGAAACATAAGAGGAGAGTCTCGCTGCGCCTTCAACCCAATCTATCATCGAAAGGTAAACCTGTCTTTACTCTCCCTCAGGCCTGCTAACCTGGTCATTAATCTAACAGCTTGCCACATGGAATCCTTCATAGTGACAGTCCGAGGGGATCAAATATGTCCATCAAAGTCATCACTCCTGTGGTAAAAGCTCTGTTTCAGCTGTTAATTGTTCATCAGCAATTTCAGTTGTGATAAAACTGGTTTCAGGATTCACTAGAGTAAACATGGGATGTTAATAGAGAAGGCTTGTTTCAGAAGACCACAAGAACTGAAATTGTTAAAATAATGAACTGACAATATTAAACATCCCCTCTAGTGCTCAAACTGAAGTGAGAAATTAGTAATATTGATTTGTGGATTAACAGTGGTTTTTGTTTTATTCCCACTGATCACTGGTGTTTAGTGTAACAACTTCATTTCCCTTCTGCCTTCCTCGAGATGATGGGATATCAATTGGCACTTCAACTGATTCTTAAACGAGGAAAAATAAAATAGGCAAACTGTTACAGAAACTTCAAAAAGTATTCCGACATGAAATACAATGTGATTTCCAGTTGTGCAGCACTGCAGACTTTCTGGTCTGGAACTAAAGATATTTTGTGAAAATGAAATGATACTCGAGACCCCTTTAGAGAAAGAAAAGGACTGGGAAAACCTTTAGGGAAGTACAATAAGGAAGTATGTGAAATATGGCCGTCCAAATTGTCTGTAATGATATTTTCTGCTGAACAGATGTTATACACTTGATTGAAACACATTGTGGGAAACGTCGGCTACATTTTTAAAGAAAACAACACCAGACGACCACAGCGCAACAGGAAATGGCTTTAAAAACACTTTTTACTAGGGCTGGCACAATTACTGTTTAACCATCATGAAAATAAAATAACCCTCGTAAGTTTTGACTTTTTTTTGTGGAACGGCTGGCTGAAGACTGGACGGCCAGACATTTGAACGGTTGAGTCTGTTTCTACGGTAACATGGACTGTTAACAATGTGAGAACTTTACTCCTTGCTGAAACAAGCAAGGTGTTGTAGCAAACAGGCAGCAGCACATGCAGTCAGGAGCAGAGCAGAGGAGATGTGTGTATTTTATTTTGCTATTTGAGCTGTAATAACGGTGACCACGGTCATTTGGCTGACCAATAACCGTCATCCAAAATTCCAGCCCTATTTTTTTTTTTTTTTTTTTTGCGTATCTTCTCTAATTCAGAGTGGCTTTTTGTGATTGTGCATTACATTAATGGCCTTAAGGGTTTATCATAGTCCAAAACCAGTACACATTTGCACTGTAGTGTTCTACAATATTGGACCGTTGGCTTACCTACTTTTCTCATTCTGAGCGCACCTCAAGCATTTTCGCCAACTGTCAAATCTTTCAAATGAGTAGAGGACGCGTACCAGACCAGAAAGTTGGTTGGGAATTGTGGGGCGGTGTGCGTTCGGGCTTTGTGTCCCCAGCAGATGGTCTCAGATCCAGGTAGCTATGTCACAATGGGACGCTGGACTATCGCTTCTGTGTCTGTGGACTATGACTTACACTTTAGATATGAAATAAGATCTTGTCCAAGTCATGTTACCTGTGTAGTGTGAAATCCTTGTTTTATTATGTGTTTGTGCAACTAGTATCAGCGCTTGATAATGATTGAGTATGGAGATCCTCCCTCTTCCAACCTTCTCATTTAACATTACATTTAAGTCATTTAGCAGACGCTCTTATCCAGAGCGACTTACAAATTGGTGCATTCACCTTATGACATCCAGTGGAACAGTCACTTTACAATAGTGCATCTAAATCTTAAAGGGGGGGGGGGTGAGAGGGATTACTTAAAGAGGTGGGGTTTCAGGTGTCTCCGGAAGGTGGTGATTGACTCCGCTGTCCTGGCGTCGTGAGGGAGTTTGTTCATTACAGCACCATCTCTAAGTGGATATGAGGTCACCACACATGACCCTCTCAATAGGGTTCTGCACCCCACCAGTCCAATGCCTTGCACCCATCAGCACGGGATGGCCCACACAATTTCAATCACTCTTCTCTCTCTCTCTCAACCTCATTCTGTGCCAGTCTTACTTTTCCTGCTCGATCACTCTCCCTCCTTGCCCCCCTCCTCTCCATATTTTGTACTCAGTCAATCCAGCATCCAGCCCTCCCAACCCAGGCTGCTCAAACCTCATTCATGAAAATGCAAATTCACTGCAGGGAAAATAAGGTAGACAAGGGAAGCGTAAACGCCCCTTCCCCGTCAGCGATAAAGAGGGAGGCAGCAGCCAAGCAACCCTAATACGGCGCTGTCTCCACCAGAAATAGCACCTCATGCATGTATTAATCCTACAAGCCAAAAATATGTGATTGAAAGAACTTGACTGCCATTTATTGCCGGGCCAGATCTCCGTCAGAAACGCTACCATTTATCACTGTCCCCTCATCCTGTCTTGCTATCTGAGCTGTGACTCAAATTTCCTAAATATTGCTTTCTGCTCTTCGTATGAATAAATAGGTCCATTAATCTTCCATATCCGCCCTCCCTTTTATGATACACAAGTATGTTGTTAAAAAATGTGAGCATTGTCACTTAAAAGCTTCTACATTAAACAATTTAGTTGGTGGTTCTATTTTGTCTGTGCGGGGGTGGGTAGGGAAATTGATATGTCAAATCCACCACCACACAGTTCACATTTCTGGGAATTGCCTCCTCCTCAGTAAAATGTAGTAGGTAGGAAGCGGCGTCACAGGGCTGTGGTCAGCAGCATGTAAATGATGCAGCCGCAGTGTCTCACTGCAACAAGTGAGTCTGCCTCCTCTTGCTCTGATGCAACGTGCTCTCCACTTTACTCTTACACACCAGCTTTTATACTCTAACAACCCTGCTTACGTATGTTCTTTAGGTAACAATCATCATTCTCAGAAAGGTTTTATCATAGTCTTCCTATTCTCGTAAAACATATTTATTCATGTTAATACGTTTTTAAGCTCTTATTACAGAATGAAATCCCAAAGTTCTATTCATAACATTTTGGTCGGTTAACGGAAGACACGTTTTCTATTAAAGACTTTGGTGTATATTAAAAATGTATTGTGTAGCCTATATCAATTATTCCCATTTAATCAGTTGTATGTAAAGTTAGTTGTATCTTAGTCTTGATCAAATGACCAATAATTAACAGTATGTCGTGTGTATGACTCATCCTCACTGATGACTAATATGGTGATCCATTCAGTGTAGCTGTATCCTTTATACGACAGGTTGCTAAGCGTGTGAGTCATCAATTATGGCTAGTGATTGTGAACCATTTATACCATGAAATAACTTATCCTATGTCCACTCCTGCTTTGTCGGCCATTAGTTGTTTTCCCTCATTCCTTGCTTTGTGTTCCATAAGGATTTTATGTGGCCTTGTTATGTTTCCTTGATTGGTTAAAGTTCAAATGCAGCAGATTTTATCTCTGTATCAAATAATTTCTGGATAACGATTAAGTCATCTTACTGTGATTGTATTCCATAAATTTCAAAAAGAAGCAAAAATAGCTTCTTAGCAAAGAGTAATTTCTCAAGCAAGAATTGTTCTAGGAGTTGTCTGAGTGGGGAGGGGAAAACTAGCTGTTATTGGCAGTGGTTTGGAACTCTTATTGGTCCATTAACTAGTTTACCGCCTGGCGACGTCACAGGGCAGGCCAAAACTCCATCCCACCAAAACAGGCTTAAATTTTTGTCGTTTCAAACAGCTGTTATTAAACAGTTATTCCAACCTCGTGGTGTGGAAATATACACTGAGTTTACAAAACCTAATGAACACTGACCAGACTGACTAGGTGAATCCAGGTGAAAGCTATAGTCCCTTATTGAATCCACTTCAATCACTGTAGATGACTGGGATTAGACCGGTTAAAGAAGTATTTATGAGACAATTGAGACATGGCTTGTACATCTGTGCCATTGGGGGTGAATAGGCCAGATAAAAGATTTAAGTGCCTTTAAACAGGGTACGTTAGTAGGTGCCAGGCACACCGGTTTGTGTAAAGAACTGCAACGCTGCTGGGTTTTTCACACTAAAGTTTCCTGTGTGTATCAAGAATGGTCCACCACCCAAAGGACATCAAGCCAACTTGACACAACTGTGGGAAGCATTGGAGTCAACATGGGCCAGCATCCCTGTGGAACGCATTCACCACCTTGTGGAGTCTGTGCCCTGACTAATTGAGGCAGTTCTGAGGGCTTTAAGTCTTGGTTTCTTTGAAACATCGAAATATATTTTTATTTTGCCTCATTTGATTCCTTTTCTTCTTTCTCCTACTTAGCCATCTTCCATGTCACAGTAGCAGGGCTTGTCGGGACTGGTGAAACTCAATTTGTGAGCATGAATGTGCCCCGGCCCTTTCTCCCTTACACCTCTGATTAATGTCTGCACTGTGTAAAGGTCACCAGGTTCACTTTCTTTGGCTTCCTCTACACTTCTCCAACTGCCAAAAGATGAGAACCCTTATTAGGCCTACTGCAGACATGGACTTCTCCTTTCAGTATTTAACAGAGAGGTTATTCCCTCATCTTTCAATGGTGGTGATACTGTCTTTTTATACCGGTGCCACCTAAGATCTATTCAGATGTGATTTATTTTAAAATATGAGTATGGTGCTTCAATACAGATGGTAAGGCCATACAGGGGTTAAAGTTCTCCAAGAGGGTGACTATTTGGGGTGTTAAAATAAAAACACTCCAGACCATACTTGAATGTCTAAGACTAGATAGAACGTATGTGAAAAATTGTAATGGACATATCTATTTTCAAATAACTGCCCTTTTTCATGACCGCAAATCTATTTTTGACAAACATATCGGTCATAAAAAAATCTGTGTAGCACTCTGAATTTCGACATCCCAATGTGGACCTCGAGGCAAAACGTTTTCCTGCCAATCTAAGATCGACTCCAGTTCCAGTCATGGGATATAAAATAAACTTTCATCCCTGGGCCATGTATGACATTTCTATGTCAAACTACTGCCATGTTGTTAGTGAATACCCACATGCTGAAGCTGACAGCCTACTGAGATTTAGACTGGATAATGCGTTCTTATCTTGCACTTGAGCTCAAACTAGTAAACCAAGTAGCAAGACCTCACCAACCACTAACAAAGTGTTCTGGCTGAACAGGATGAACCCTGAACCCTCTTCAGGAAGAAGCTTATAGAACGCCCCCATATAAATGTGTGTAGAACAGATGTGACTGTCAAGTAAAACATGGAACCCTTTACGTTTTTATAACCGCAAATTTTCCAAAGGTCTTACCTCACAGAATACTTCCATGTAAGTGCTTGGTGGAGGATGTTTATGATTTTTTTCCATTTCAATTCCATTGTGATTTGTAGAGTTAGGCCAGAATTGAAAAAAAATCCCCTTGTCAATTCGCAGTACATGGATTGGACTATATTGAAATGGAATTGACCTTGATGAAGTGTGTTGTAACTTGATAGCAATTTATTTGATCATGTATAGGCTTACATTTCTTTGGCTTCTTCATAAAAAAATAAATCCTATTGATGTTGTTTTCTAGGCCCAGCGGCCCAGGTGACAGTGATGGAACCAATTCCCAAGAAACCTACCAGGAGGAAGCTGGCAGTGTCTCCATCAAACCCTGGGAGTGTTGTCTCCGCCTCAGCGCAGGTTCCCATGGTCCTCCAGGAGGTTTTAAGACAGGAGGGGATGTTTCCACTGCTCTACACTCCAGAGGCCAGCAGTACACTCAACAGGCCTTCAATCCTGCCTCTCCAGCACTCTGCAGTCAATGACCCCAACATGACATTTGACATTGAAGATGGAGACGATGAAGCAGCTCTTGCCAACGCTACCGCCATCCTTTACCAATGTAGCCCCAATCATCAGGCTGAGACTTCGTGCCCCTTGAGTCCAAGCCAACAGCAGGCTCCCCGAGCCAATGACATGAGCAAACCCCCCAAAAGGTGTCAAAGATTGTCATCATACTCCGGCATTTCAACAGTCCAGTTTAATATTAGCTGCTGAACAACGTAAAACAGTGCACACATTCATATATTTTCAGAGAAAGTCTTAATCTCTTCTTTTTTTTTTTTTGCCTCTTACTATTACAACGATTCATTTTATTTTACACATTTTGTCCCAGGAGACAGACTGGCAGAAATTGTATTCGGGTTCGAACCCATCCAAGTACTTATTTCTAAATGTTGAGCTGCCTTGCCTTTTAAGTTTTAGGTACGAGCAAGTGGCAGTGAGAGAGCTCAGAATTGTCTAATGTAACAGAGTGTGCTACTCAGTCCAGTCTGTTTATATGTTTTGGTCACATGTCAAAGACTGTTCAAATATTGCGAAGGAAAGTGACATTGCCTGACTTGTTGTTTCCCGCAGACTGGAGATACCATCTTTGTTAGACATCCGACGTGGCAGGACTTACATGGCCATGACTTCGGCTGCGCAGGGCAAACGCAAAATAAACTGGTAGGTTTGGTTGTGACATACTCCAATTAAATTGTTCTTTAGCGAAGGATCAGCGAAGGAAGTGTTGTGCTGCTCAGATATTAATGTATTTCATCTCTTGTGTTTCTCCCCCTGTAGCAGCAGCAGAGAGCAGGAAATCATTTCAGCACCCAAGCGCATAAAGCAGGACCCCACAGTAGTAGCAAGCAGACCACTAAGAGTGCGTCGTTTTGCTGGTGAGTGCAACAATACCAGTGTTTCTCCCCTGAAGTAACCGAGGGAAACAGTGTAGTTTGCTTTCATTCACTATTTATAAAATATATTCATGTGTGGCTTTCCCCCCCTCTAAAATCCCCATGTTCATTTCAATTAGTGGTGCTTACACGCAGAGCTTATGCCTACATCTGTCAGCTGCAACACAAAGTTCAGGGCAGGGCCAGAATATGCTTTTTTACATGCCTGTTATGAAGGACACAAGCTTTTAGAAAACCAAGCTGTTTTAAAATCTACAATGAAGGCGCTTGTCTGCCTGTTACGTATGGCGTGTATTTTATGTTGAAGGGTTTTGTTTGGCTTTTGGACAACTGCAGAATTTGGTTTCTCATCAGATTGCATACTTTTGATGTAATGTGTTTTAGACAGCAATTTGTTTTATTATTCCATTTTGTCATTTAAAATAACCAACTTTTTTATGATGGGATTTTTCTCACTGCAAAGGAAAAACATTTAATTTGAAGCTCTCCATAGAGACGGGGGCTCTATCTAAGCATTGTGTTTCTCCTTAGGGTCAGAGGAGAACGAGCCCAGAAGAGTTATGAGGAGTGTTTCTGAGGGGAATCTCCACCTCGTGGATGTTCAGAGGAAAAAGTCCATATTCTATAAAACCTCCCAGAAATTCAAGAGTGTGACAAAGAGGATGTGAGACCTGCTTTTGACCAGATGTTGCTGATGTCGTGTAGATATTGGGGAATTGTGTGTAGCTATGGAGAGAGAAATTAAGTCCTATGGATTTCTTGAATAGTTTTTGCTTGAATTGTGTATGATTCTGAAGTTGTTCTTTGTTTTATTTTTGGTTGTAGAATTAATGTTTTTACATTATTTCCTACATTAACATTTGTTGTACCAATAATTTGTTATTTAGTAATAAAATGTTTAACTAATGTATGTGGATGGTTTTTACCATGAATAATTCAACTTCCAATCTTTTTTTTTTCTCAAATGGTTCATTTCTGTGCTTTTCCCTGTTTACTGTACATATATTTCCTTTCAATGTAAAATTGAACGGACGGTGTAGATTGAGTTATCAGACATGCTGTTTTACTGTCAAGTCATGTGGCCATGCATGTGAATGCTGTTGACATGGAGACTTGTGATGTTCGTTCATTCTGCTTGTAACCCATCTGTATAGGGAAACTCATTCACCTGTGGAACTTTTTTCTCTGTTCTATATCAGGCTACACATAAACAGAAATGAAGGCTCATAAAATATTGTTAAAGTTGAACAGTGTTAAGAATTCCTACTCACAGAGCTGTATTGAGCCCCATCTAGTTGCCACTCTAAAGTAAATACATGTTGTTTTCTACCAGCTCTAACAATAGGTGTTGTACATGCACTTTGATACCAGCTCCCTTTTGTAATGGCTGTATATATCTTCAGAGAGAAACAGACTTATATTATGTCTGGAAAGAAGCCAACTCATCACTTTGAATTCAGTCTTTCTGTTGCACAGCATCCAATGTTGATCTTTATTTTTAGCCAGGAAGCTCAATGCCAGGTGCGCACCCCCCCCACCCCACACACACACCGCTTTTTCTGTAACTGGTCTACACACAATTCCCCATAATGTCAAAAAGGAATTATGTTTACAAATTAATTAATGAAAAGCTTATGGTAAGCCTAAATAAGTTCAGGAGTAAAAATGTGCTCAATAAGTTGCATGGACTCTGTGCAATAAGTGTTTTTACCATTTTTTATTGAGTACCACATCTCTGTGACCCACACACAATTCTCTGTAAGATCCCTCAGTCGAGCAGTGAATTTCAAGCACAAAAAAAAGAGGGAGGTTTTTCAATGGTTCACCAAGAAGGGCACCTAGTGGTAGATGGGTAAAAAATAAAACTGACATGAATATCCGTTTGAGCATGTTGAAGTTATTAATTACACTTTGGATGGTATAGAAATACACCCAGTCACTACAAAGATGCTGGAGAGGAAGGAAACCACTGAGAGATTTCACCATGAGGCCAATGGTGATTTTAAAACTGTTTAATGGCTGTGATAGAAGATGACAGAATGGCGCAACAACATTAGTTACCCCACAATACTAACATAAATGAGAATGAATAGAATACAAAAATTCTGAAACTTGCAGCCTGTTTGCAATGAGCCAATAAAATACTGCAAAGTAATTAACTCCTGAATACAAAGTGTTATGTTTGGGTTAAATCCATCACCTCAGAGTACCACTTCATATGTTCAATTATGATGGTGTCTGCATCATGTTATGGGTATGCTTGTCTTCGGCAAAGACTAGGGAGTTTGTTTGTTTGATTTAAGAAATAGAATAGAGCTAAGCGCAGGCAAAACCCTAGTGTAAAACTTGGTTCAATCTACTTTCCAACAGATACTGGGAGACAAATTAACCTTTCAGCAGGACAATTACCTAAAACAGAATGTCAAATATACACAAGTTGCTTACCAAGACAACATTGAATGTTCCTGAGTGGCCTAGTTAGTTTTGACTTAAATTGGCTTGAAAATATCTGTCTAGCCAATATCAACAACCAACTTGACAGAGCTTGTATTAAAAAAAAGGGATAATGGGCAAATATTGCACAATGCAGGTGTGATTCTAACATGCATTTTGGAAAAAGTCAAGGGATGTGAATACTTTCTGAAGGCACTGTATATTGTTTTGTAAAGTTGCTCTGAACCCACTGCTCGCAAGTCGTCATGACGTCAAGATAGCCTGTTGGTTTGCTCTGTACAGAGCTCGGCGCGCCCGTGTTGTGCCTGTTTTCAAGTCTGCGCTGTATGGAGATTACGCACGCCGGGTATCCAAACTTGCATTGATTGAGATGCGGTCACTGGTCAAGTGTGTGTTGCAAGCTACCACAGCAGTATAACATTTCATCAACACACGATAATACTTGATTTACGTCATCAATACTCGGTCTGGTTGGCTGATACGCGCAGCACAGAGGCAGAAAGACATAAAGAAGAGCGCCTGAATCAACGACCCTCTGCCTCGACTCCATCCCTTCTTCAGTTGGAAGTTGCACGTGTCAGGGCAGCAGCAACACAGGGAGTCTAGACTAGCTAACCACCACTCAAATATCTACACGAGCCACTAGCCTGCCAGCCATATATCATGAGTTGGAAGATCATAAATATATTAAGTTATTATTTTAAAACGTTTCATTTTGAGCACCCCTGAAATGTCTGTGCACTGTGCTGCTCAATGCAAATATCCACACTGCTGCGCAAGTACTGACACCTCTTATTCACAAGAAACTCTTAATTTTGATTTTTTTCTCCAGGAGAGGCAGGTCTTGACTAAAGTTTATTAACTTCCTCTGAGCCAATGAGGTGACGACTGCGTTTTACCCACTGACCAATGGGACAGATTGAGAGATTGTAGGTGGATGTTGCTTAGCAACTGCAGGTAGAATCTAGGATCATGTTGGTATCATTGTCTTATCTCACCTCCCAGAGAGACAATACATGTTATGTGTTGTGACTTTTGAAGATGACATTTCTTTAAATGCGTAAAATAATTTGAAGTATTTTTTTATACTTAAACTAAAACCTTATTTCCTTTTATAACGTCACTGCACAATATCCCTTTAAGTCAGACCACTTTTAATTTAATACAATAAATACCCAAAGCCTATACTGAGTATACAAAACATTATGAACACCTGCTCTTTCCATGAAATAAACTGACCAGGTGAATCCAGGTGCAAGCTATGATCCCTTATTGATGTCACCTTAAATCCACTTCAATCACTGTAGATGAAGGGGAGGAGTCAGATTAAAGATGGATTTTTAAACCCTGAGACAATTGAGACATGAATTGTGTGTGTGTGCCATTCAGAGGGTGAATGGGCAAGACAAAAGATGTAAGTTCTTTTGAACAGGGTATGGTACAGTGGATGCTGCTGAGGGGAGAATGTCTCAATAATGGCTGGAACGGAGCAAATGGAATGGCACCCAACACCTAGAAACCATGTGTTTGATGTATTTGATTACATTCCACTGATTCTGCTCCAGTGATTACTGTTCTTCCCAATTAAGGTGCCACCAACCTCCTGTGGCATGGTAGTAGGTGCTAGGTGCACCGGTTTGTGTCAAGAATGGCATCTCCTCAGTTTTTTTTAAAGATCAACAGTTTCCTGTGTGTATCAAGAATGGTCCACCAGCCAAAGGACATCCAGCCAACTTGACATAACTGTGGGAAGCATTGGAGTCAACATGGGCTGGCATCCCTGTGGAACCTTGTAGTCCATGCCCCAACGAATTGAGGCTGTTCTGGGAGCAGAAGGTGTTCCTAATGTTTGATATACTGAGTGTGTACTGCCAACCCATTGGAAAATGCCTTCCTTAATTGAGACGTAAATGTGTTATAGTACTTAATCAACGGCCAGATTTTCTACTGTAGAATAATGGGGCAGGCCTACTATTATCAAATGAATACTGCTAACTGCTATAGTTATAGTTGTACTATTTAAAAAACATTGATATGACAAAATGAAACAAAATGAATTATTCCCATACTTTCCTAGATCCTATGTTTTTTATTGTCAGGTTGCATCTTGTATAATTTTCCAGCTGAGGTGAGTTTGGCTGGACTTTTAAGGGAGGCTACTATTGATAAAGCTGAGCGCGCGAGAGAACATGGTTTGGGGGGTAGATGCTGAAGTTTTAGACAGATTGCAGCTTTCTGTTTCCTTGACTGGTAAGCAGGAAAACAAGCACAGACTCCCACACAAACATACGCACTCCCCTCCTACAACGCTGCCGTCTCCCACAAGGCAGCGCGTCACAGCTGTGATCCTTTAGTCTCCTGACTAATTAGAGAAACTGAAGACTTAAGACTTCTTCTTGAGTGAAGAGTTGCTTTTTATTGTTTCAGTCACCCCCCTTCTTTCTTCCAGTAGTTTTTCAGCTTTTACTTTGACTTAACTACACTTTTCTCTGTGGCGTGTCTTGGTTCGGTTTATCTTTGTAGGTGGCTGTGTTTCTGTAAGTCTGTTTCTCAACCCAAATCCAAAAAGGATATATTAAACGTGGAGATCACGGAAGGTGACATAATACTACGTGTATGAAAGACATTATCACCCAAAAATATTACAGAAAAGAAGGGTGGCGAAAACCTCTTAAGATTCACCACTTCATCCTCAGGAGGGTCCAGTACAAGTATAAAAATAAGTAATAACAATCATTGTAAACCACAAAACAAGAGCATGTCAAAAGAACACAAACTCACCAACAGACAAATAGAAGTCAAGTTCTTCAATGCACCTTGTGGAAACATCATCTAGTCATAAATGCTACTATGTAATACTAAATTACTCTTTGCTTGCATACACTTAAATACATTAAGACTCTGGTTAACATTCAAGCTACTGTAAACCACTCTGCAGAATAGCATTGTATCAGCAGTGTAGAAATGAACAATGCTATTTTTCTAAAGTGATTGTGAAGGTAGGAATGAATTCTGTTCCTGGTAATCAGGAAGGGAAAACAGACAAAATAGTATCAAGCTTTTCTCTTGCAAGCTTAAAATCTATTTTGAGCAGGGTTTTTTATCAGTAAACTTATTTTCTCCTGAGCCTAAATAAACGTTTTACACTGAATCCTGTCTGCTGGCATTAGCTCTATCCCAGCATCAGCACCAAGCAAACAGCTTTGAGCCATCCCTGCCAAGTAGGGGGCCTGCCATCCTCCCTTTTCAATCTCAACAACCCCACACAACTGTGATGCAGGGTTTTTGTTAATCTCTTCAACTGTAGAGAGATTGGAACTGTTCACATTTGAAATTCAATTGCCTGCACTTAACTCTGGCTTCTCTATTTCCTACTGAGTTGGCATTTGGTCTCTGATGCTCATTAACCCTGTGTGACCCAACATTGTAAAAATACCAGACAAGTCACCCGTGATACAAGTCAGTATTTGACGTCCATCCATGTCTGAGGATGTCGGGAGAGGACATGGAAACTGGCCACTAGGGGAAATAGTGAGCGCTGTTACCTTCAAGAAGGTATTGGGGACGGGGATAGTGGATGGGTGTAAGCAGCTGCCTCTGATTCCTAAGGTTGCAAGTTTGAATCCAGCAATAGAAAGTTAACCCTTACCTTAAGCATTCGGAATGAATGCCTAACCTTAAGAATGTGGAGTTAATGCCTGAACTTAAGCCTAACCTTAAGAATGTGGAGTTAATGCCTAATTTGTCGTTTGGAACAACTTTGAAATTTGACTTTTGAGAAACATGAATGAACATCTAATTCTGATGTGAGACCGTGAGAGCTGGTAGCAGCATACAGTGTTTTCTTAATTGCATCCTGCAATCATGTCAAACACTGCATAGTGCATCTATGTAGATGTATCTTACAATAATATTTGTTCAGTGTCAGTATGATTACTGTAGCATCAGTAGCCTCTGGAAAATGTGAAAACTGTCCACTCATCTAACACTCTGGCCCCTACACAAGCATATGTTGTAGGTCATCCATGCAAGTACATGACATGAAATATGTTTTCCTGTCTTTTATAAGATGTAGTGATTATGTACAAAAAAATGTAAATCTAGAAACAAACATTCTGAATCAGAGCGAGAGGCAGTTTTGTAAGTGTTGCAAAAAAGCTAAATTGGGTTTGAAGGGTTGACACACTGATAGAAACACTTCGAAAAAAGGTGCTCTCTAGAGCTTAAAGGTTTTTTTTCGGCTGATCCATAGGAGAACCCTTTGAAGAACCCTTATGGGTTCCATGTAGAACCCTTTCCACAGAGGGTTCTACTTGGAACCCAAAAGGGCTCTACCCGGAACTAAAAAAGGTTCTACATGGAACCAAAACGAGTTCTCCTATGGGGACAGCTGAAGAACCCTTTTGGAACCCTTTTTTCTAAGAGTGTAAGGCCACAATCATATTTTGATAGACAAGTTTCCTTTACAAATTCTGCAAATATGGACAACCAAATACTTCAAGAGTAACTTTGATGCCTTCTCTACACATCTAAATAACAAAACGGTATGTCTTTTTTTATGTGGTTTATGAGGTCAGAATAGTGCTGTTGCCGACCATTCATTTTATGGTAGAGAAGTTCCATTGAAAGTTCTCTACAATTGAAGATAGAAAGGACAATAAGATATTACTCAAATTGAGTTATATGTTCTCCATACACAGAACATTTCAAAAATAGTGTGTACTTTAAAACATATAAACATTTGGATTGATCAAGTTGATCAATTTGGCTATTTCAGACAAAATATAACTTCATTTTAAATGTATATACCATTAGACAATATTTTTCATTACATGTAAATGCTTAGGATCCATTTTGATGTGATTTTAATATAATTTATGACCACAAATTGTTGCTACCATTGAAATTTTATGACATAAATAAATGCATTTGAAAGGATGATGAGGAAGCTGCGGGTATAAACTGAAGTCAAAAGTTGGAGTAAGTTGGAGAGTAATACAGTATGATGATGTTTTATTACCATGTTTTAATTATCATTATCAATCCAGTGAAACTGGCTTTTTATAAAGGGTAGCTTTGGTCTCTGTCCCATGTTGCTAAATTTAAATATTTAAAAAGGGTTTATGGAAATTTCTGTCATGCACCCTGGATTTGAAATGTAAAGCAGGGCAGTAGAAGATGGTTGCTGGGACCCACTCCCTACCAACAGAACAGGACAGAACCCTGGCATTACATTGATTTGGGGTTCTGATATATTATTTTCTGGATCTGGGCCTGCACTTGGACATACTGCAGTCCATAGGCTGTTGCCTGACAAGTGACACCTACTTTAGCTACAGAATAAGGTAAGCTTTGCTGCACATATTCCTTTATGCTTGGATTGCACAGGTAGAATAGCACCACAGGATTGTGTTTCACCATATTTTATGACTCAAATCTTTCCATGGTTTCCTGTCAAACTTGAAAACCTCAATGGAGATGTTAGTGTCTCATTTTCAACTGGCCTCATAAGTACAGTACATGTGGATGACCTTAGATCTGCTTTGTCAAACAAGGTGAGTGATCTAAAGCAAGCTATACAGGTAACTGCCAAGATAAATACCAAGATAAATACCAACATAAAGTGTCCTAATAGATTGTTGGGCCATTATGAGCCAGAACAGATTCAATGCACCTTGGCATGGATTCTACAATGTCCAGAACTCTATTGGAGGGATGTGACACCATTATTCCACAATAAATTCCATAATTTTGTGTTTTATTGATGGTGGTGGAAAACACTGTATCAGGCACCACTCCAGAATCTCCCATAATTGTTCAATTGGGTTTAGATCTGGTGACTGAGATGGACATGGCGTATGGTTTACATCATTTTCATGCTCACCAAACCATTCAGTGATCACTCGTGCCCTGTGGATGGAGGGATTGTCATCCTATGGGGGCATAGCCATGGTAGCCAAAATAATGGCCTGCCCAGCATTTTTATACATGACCCTAAGCACTGCTTAATGTTAATTGCTTAATTAACTCAGGAACCACACCTGTGTTTAAGCACCTGCTTTCAATATACTATCCCTCATTTACTCAAGTGGAGTGTTTCCATTATTTTGGTTTCCTGTAGCTATCAGTAACATTATTGGTCTGATGGGTCATATACGATATTCCAGACAGCTGTACATTAGCTTGTTAGGTCTTGTCAGTTTCTACTCTATATATTTATATTATGGTGCATGATTTCATTAGAATGATTCATTTCATTAGATTGAATTCATTTCATTTTGATTTGAAACTCCTATTTGGTATCATCAGGTACCATGAAGCTGCCTTGATTTATTAGTGGTTAATTTGCAGAGAGATCTTAGCAGGGTGTCTAGCTAGGAGATTGACAACACCAGTATTCAAATATAATATATATGCAGAATCGTTGGTTGGTTTGTTAGAATGGTTATAAGAAGGATAATCCTAATGCATATATTCAGTGTTTGCCCATATACTGTATTCTGGTCCTGGAACCATTGCTTAAAGGAATAATCCACTCAAAAGTATACATTTTTTTCATTAGTCCACTGTTGATAGAGTCCCAACATGTGTTGCATGTCAGCAATCAAGTTTTCAAGATATAAAACTTTTCAAAAAGCAAGTTGTTGCCACATCATCATGATTCATGAAGAATGGGGGGGTACAAATAATCTCTTTACCAGGTAATGTCTGCTGTTGTGAAATAAAGTGACATAAAATCACTATATAGCTGTGATGGCTCAGCAGTATGCTCAGCCCTGCTACCTCTACTCAGGAACTCAGCCAAAACACACCCAAAATGTATAGAGCTTGTGATGACTCACCCTCAGGGGAATGTGTTGTATTGTGCATGTAGCCTTGCATTTCAGCACTACAGCTTTACCCCAGCTTTGCCACGGTGTTGTTCACCATCTGAATCGTGCCTTCTGAGTATGATTTTCAGATTGATAAGCGTTTAGGTTTTGAGTAAGGGATCGTCAAAAAGACATGCTAGACAAAATAGACTGAATGCTATGTAGATGATGTCTATATTCTGCCATTTTTATTTGAAAATGAACTATTTCACCCGATAAAGAGGTCCTTTGTGAAAGGAAAACAGAATCTGAAGCTGTAATGACAGTATGTATATGTGCCACAAACAGTATATTGTATGGTTTCTACCTCAAGGGTTGTTTGATGCAGAGATTACGAACTGATTACTGTTCAGAGCCGGTTTCTCAACCTCAACATTCAACCTTTCCTTAATCAAATAGTGTAAAAACAAACACACCTGACCTTCTCCATCCAATTACACAGCATTTACTAAATTAACATGTAACAACATGGTAATACAATGTTGTTGCTATTAATTACTGCTTTACTACACAAGAATAAGTGTAACTTAATGTGAAGTGTTACCAATAACCTAGATATCCAAAAGGAACAAAATAGGCTGACATAAGTCAATTGTATTGTAACAGGGCAATACGTATTTGTATTTAATCCACATTTTTCCGTAAAGCATGCACATTTGGAAAGGTGAACTGCTGTTGTGCATGGACATAGTCTATCAAAACAGGTTAACCTTGATCATATCAAAGTTTATTTGTCACGTGTGCCGAATACATCCTTACAGTGAAATGCTTACTTAAAGGGTCTAGTCAATAGTGCAAAAAAGGTTTTAGGTGAACAATGGGGAAGTAAAGAAATAAAACAACAGTAAAAAGACAGGCTATATACAGTAGCGAGGCTATAAAAGTAGCGAGGCTACATACAGACACCAGTTAGTCAGGCTGATTGAGGTATGTAGATATGGTTAAAGTGACTATGCATGTATGATGAACAGAGAGTAGCAGTAGCGTAAAAGAGGGGTTGGCGGGTGGTGGGTGGCGGGTGGCGGGACACAATGCAGATAGCCCGGTTAGCCAATGTGCGGGAGCACTGGTTGGTCGGCCCAATTGAGGTAGTATGTACTGTACATGAATGTATAGTTAAAGTGACTATGCATATATGATAAACAGAGAGTAGCAGCAGCGTAAAAAGAGGGTTTGGGGGATTGGGGGGGCACACAATGCAAATACTCCTGGGTGCCATTTGATTACCTGTTCAGGAGTCTTATTGGTTGGGGGTAAAAACTGTTGAGAAGCCTTTTTGTTCTAGACTTGGCACTCCGGTACCGCTTGCCATGCGGTAGTAGAGAGAACAGTCTATGACTGGGGTGGCTGATGTTGGCCAGCACAGGCCAAAGGTTTCTCTCAAAGACATGGCGCAGTGCCAACACTGTGTATTAACTCTTCGTGTTAAGGTCATGATTGGAGTAGAGAAAGCTGATCCGAGAACAACGCTTCCAGTCCTATCAATCATTCCATAATATACACAGCATGTTACTCTATGCTCCAATTATGCCCTTAGTATTATACTTCCTTTTGTATTTCCCTGTTTATTGAGACCCCTCACACATGGAAAAAAAGCAACTGTTCCTAACATTCCCTTTAGTAGGAGTGATCATTTGTTGTTATAGAAGTTGGATTGAGGTAGCCTATCTGTACGATTTTAGTAATGAAGCTAATGTTAGCCATCTTGGACTTTCGTTATGGAAACGTCTGGTCTCATCCCTCTGGGGTAAGAATATACTTCATGCAGTTACAAATTTGAGTGAACTATCACTTTAAGTCTCATCGATGTCGTGGGATGAACGTAGAGTTACCTATTGTGTTGCCATGGCAGCCTTATCAAATCATGGCTACACTAGTATTATTGGTGTTAAAAGGTCCTTATGTTTGACAGAACAAGAGAAGAATCTTTTCTCTGTTACTTTTTGTCCTTGCATTGGCAAGGCTTTTTATGTGTACTTAGAATTGTGAAGGGAGAAGATGTCCGTTGGAGTTCCTTTGGTTACATAGACATCTGGGTAGCTCATGTCTTCATCAGGAGAAGCAGACATTTGTAATTGTTGACATTCATCTGCATTTGCAACATCTTACTGGCGTTGCAAATCCCTTCTTGTTTGGACAAATATAGCTCTTAAATAATAAAAACAATATCCAGCTTATATCTGCAAGTTAGTGAGACACCCACACTCATTTACAGCGATAGGCAAATGACCTTAACGATGACTCATACCATTCGCTTAAAGACTTTTTTAAAGCACATTAAAATTCCTTTCATTCCAAGCCCAGGCGCCCCTGAGAAAGAAGAATGGTGTAAAGCTTTGCTGTGAACAGCGACCATGGGGCCATGGTTATTGTCAAAAATGCCCTCCCAAGTAAATTCCCCTGGAAACTCCCCTCATGTTCTAGTGCACAACAAACATATCAGTCATGTTTATAGAAGTGCAAATCATAAAGCCTGCATAAATAATGAGTCATTTCACAAACATAACATCTTTGTAAATCATTCATAAGCTTGTGTCATACTTGGGTGACATAGCTCATACTGGGGTGACATAGCTCATACTGGGGTGACATAGCTCATACTGGGGTGACATAGCTCATACTTGGGTGACATAACTTATGCTGGGGTGGCTACAATGGCATTACCACATGGCAAAACACATGATCTACACAGCATATTACATGTTACAGTTTTACAGTATGTCATTCTTTAAAATAGTAATTCATGTCAAATTACCTGTATGTTATACCATGGTTAATTATGGTGTGCTATAGCATAATAATACTAATTCAACCAAGAAGTACATGCTGGAAATAATTTAATAATTACATTTTAAATGTAACATTTATTTAACTAGGCAAGTCAATTACAATGATGGCCTATCATAAATATGTTGTGTATGGAATAGATAAAATAGCGAGTTTATCTGTAAAACCTCTGAAGTAAAAGCATATTCTTATGATAGTGAATGAGGTAATTGGTGTGGCGCTGCAGGCCAGTTTACTGTGGGTGAGCATGCATCTAACATAGGTTTTCAGGATGGGACAACAAAAAAAGAGGACTTAGCTTCCCTGCCAGCTGCCACAACAATGTATATTTGTCCAATCCGATCAGATCTGAGAGTACCTCATTTCTAAAACCAGTAAGAACCTGACACTCATTTTAGGCCTCGGGCCTTAGGGGTGCAAGTGTCAACAGTCCCTGTCTTATCTGACTGCATCAAGTTTACTTTGTTGTAAAAAAAAAAAAAAAAAAATTGTGTAATTGGAGTCTTTAACAGGTTGTAAAAGGGACTGAAAGGATTCTGATGCAGTGATATGATATATCTGTCCTGGTCAGGGGAGACAAAAGCACACAGCAAACTGCCAGAGCAAAGCATGTCATCTGAATGGTAAGTCTTCTTTGCAGTGTATTACATCCAAAGGCTTTGTGTCCCTGAATTTGGCTGGTAGAATGCACAAAGGAAGCAGTTTGTTCGCCCCTGACAAGTGTGCTTTTATTTTCCGCGGCCCTTTGATGTATATCGAGAAACTTTGGCTGTGATATCCCTCGTGGACAAATGCAGGAGAAATCCCACTCCTTCGTATCATCCTTAACAATTCCTCACCATTCACTGGAGAGCCTTTATTCACTTTAAGACCTTAACTTTGAACCTTTGTGCCTACCGTCTGTTTCTCAAGTGTAATGAGGAATTTTGGATGACTTTATTGTTGGGGGTGGATAGTGGGTTGAAGTGAGGGACATGTTAGGAATCGTTGAGTAATGCTACAGAAGCATCACATCACAAACACATTAGCCCTGTGTTGATGCTTCATTGGCTGTCCCTTGGTGACATTCATCTTTGCACCTGCTGCATTTAAAAGGACTTCCAAGTTTTGAGACAAATATTCTTCCTCAATTATATTCAACATCAGTAGCAAATTGCTCACACCAGTGAAACAAAGAAGACATGTTGATAGATTCAAAAATATTTGTTTGTAAATCCAATGGATTTAAACACAGCAGCTGCATGGGTCTGGTCATGTTCGTAGGTATAAGTTGATCATATAAAAATGCTAAGTATCTGCATGGAGCCAGAGAAGTGTGAGATTTACACAAGGCCCCAACACTGTAATTGGGTGTTGACTTTGTGTTGACTGACAGCTTTGTTCTGACTGTATGCTTGAATAAAAGTTCTCTCATCTCAGCTGCCTTCTGTGAACAATATTATGAATAGAGCCCAGCAGATCATGACCCCTAAACTGCTTTTCCCATAGCATAGACAAAAGTATAGATATGAGTCCTACTCCAGTGAATAGAGTGAGGGCTTAAGATGGCGTAACAGATAGCTTTTAGGGGTGTGAAAGTTGGGTGCTGAAAAGGGGATGGTATGACCAGTATTTCCCTCTCACTTATTTGTAATGGGAGTATTTAGCTTTGAACTTGGCCCCCAGCAGAAACTTCCATGAGTATGGAAGACAGTGTCTCTGACTACTGGACTAATATCATTATATTGATTGTAAGAATTGAAGGCCAATCTACTACACATCAGGTAGTTATTTTTTTCTATTAGTGTAATGGACTGTGTGGGTTGTCAGGCTAGTCATAAATGCAAATGATAGGGTCAGCACTCCTCGGAAGCCTGCAATGCCTTTGGCCTGGCTAAGGAACAGTATGCAAATGTACTTATTCAAATGTACACCTACCTCTTTGTACACATACATGGGCCAATGAACTACTGCTTATGGACTGAGCAATACCATCACTGTATCTGTCTGTATATGGTGTTTATTAAGAGGAGCAATTCTTACCCTAGTGAAATGGGTGTGTTCATTCTTACCCTCAGCTCAGGGAGAGGGCAAGCAGCTCTACAGACGTGCAAAAGCCCCAAAAGTAATAGCAACATGCATATTTAATTTCTTTAGAAATGTACATGGTTGGTTCCGAAATGTTGCTATTTAGTGATGAGCTCAGGCAAACCTGACAGCGTATGATTTATGACAAGCTCAGAGCTGTCAGCATGCAACAGGCCCTTGCAGAGCCATGAACAAACACACATCACCCCACTGGGTAAAAACTGCTTGAATCAACGTTGTTTACACATCATTTCAACAACAACAAAAATATGATGTTGAAATCAATGTTGAAAACTGATTGGATTTGCAAAAAGTACTTTTTTTCACCCGACTTTTTACCTAAATCCAATGTCATGGTGACATTTTTTGTTAATTTCACATTGAGGTAATGTTAGTTGAACCGACATCTGTGCCCTATGGGATGTGACAACAACAAGGAAGAGAGTTAAGAAAGAGTAAAAACATACATTGTTATGAAGGAAATGACTGATAGTCTGTAATGACTATGCCGATCATTCCTGTTCCTCATCGAGATAGATTTTATTTTACCCCATATCATTGTGGTTACCTCAGGGTTTTGGCCATGAAGGCCAGTCACTTTATGTCACAAGTTGGACCAACAGAATATGACTCAAGTATGACACTAGCAAGTAGACTGGGGAGGGGACATGTAATCTGATAAACCTATATTGATTCTGATGTTGCAGTGCAGCATGACAGAGAAGAACTACAAAGAGTTCAGCACACCGTGATGAGAAGATAAATAGGTTTTGCTAGTGTTCTCTTCCTAAAGGGCAGTCAAAATACGAGAGGGGTGTCTGCGTTACAAAAGCATCATTTAAAGCAATTCTCTCTTTTCTCTCTGTCCTTTTGTGACAGAATAATACTTACTCTTTCTGCATATTGGATTCTTAAATGGTAAATAAAAAGGGAGTGAAACAGTTTCACTGTCATGCTAGTAATTGTGCAAATCCATGTGCTCAGTATGTACTCATCTGTAGAACCTACCATCCTGTAAACAGAGACATGGGGAGAGAAGTTGAAGAGATGGACTGGGATCTGAGGGTTAGAGATATCCCGCCATCAGTATGTACTCATCTGTAGAGCCTAACATCCTGTAAACAGAGACATGGGGAGAGAAGTTGAAGAGATGGACTGGGATCTGAGGGTTAGAGATATCCCGCCATCAGTATGCACTCATCTGTAGAATCTAACATCCTGTAAACAGAGACATGGGGAGAGAAGTTGAAGAGATGGACTGGGATCTGAGGGTTAGAGATATCCCGCCATCAGTATGTACTCATCTGTAGAGCCTAACATCCTGTAAACAGAGACATGGGGAGAGAAGTTGAAGAGATGGACTGGGATCTGAGGGTTAGAGTTATCCCGCCATCAGTATGTACTCATCTGTAGAGCCTAACATCCTGTAAACAGAGACATGGGGAGAGAAGTTGAAGAGATGGACTGGGATCTGAGGGTTAGAGTTATCCCGCCATCAGTATGTACTCATCTGTAGAGCCTAACATCCTGTAAACAGAGACATGGGGAGAGAAGTTGAAGAGATGGACTGGGATCTGAGGGTTAGAGATATCCCGCCATCAGTATGTACTCATCTGTAGAGCCTAACATCCTGTAAACAGAGACATGGGGAGAGAAGTTGAAGAGATGGACTGGGATCTGAGGGTTAGAGTTATCCCGCCATCAGTATGTACTCATCTGTAGAGCCTAACATCCTGTAAACAGAGACATGGGGAGAGAAGTTGAAGAGATGGACTGGGATCTGAGGGTTAGAGTTATCCCGCCATCAGTATGTACTCATCTGTAGAGCCTAACATCCTGTAAACAGAGACATGGGGAGAGAAGTTGAAGAGATGGACTGGGATCTGAGGGTTAGAGATATCCCGCCATCAGTATGTACTCATCTGTAGAGCCTAACATCCTGTAAACAGAGACATGGGGAGAGAAGTTGAAGAGATGGACTGGGATCTGAGGGTTAGAGTTATCCCGCCATCAGTATGTACTCATCTGTAGAGCCTAACATCCTGTAAACAGAGACATGGGGAGAGAAGTTGAAGAGATGGACTGGGATCTGAGGGTTAGAGTTATCCCGCCATCAGTATGTACTCATCTGTAGAGCCTAACATCCTGTAAACAGAGACATGGGGAGAGAAGTTGAAGAGATGGACTGGGATCTGAGGGCTAGAGATATCCCGCCATCAGTATGTACGCTATTTTTAGCGCAGGTACTAGTAACTCGTGACGTGAGGCACTCATTATCAATATTTATGGAACAAAGATTGAGACAGAGTAATGATACGCAATCCTCTTAGGACCCATCCACCCATAATAGTTGTCGTTACAGGCAACAAAGGAAAATGCTGATGGACAAAAAAATGTAGGCGGGCACTTTACATTTAGTAATGATTTCAGAGACCAGGCAATGCCCAAATGTAATTAACAGGCGTAAACAAGAAAGCCGGATGACCTAAAACACATGTTAAACTATAAAGAAACACATTCTAAATCAATAGCTACAGTTAACCAAGCTAAGGATTGTATTTTTACCTAGCATTTTCCAAGCTAGCACTGCAATACAAACACTATTTCACCTGTTGGAGCCTACTGAGAGAAACCCAATGTAATCACACATCTCTAAGGACTGCACTACATATAAAAGGAATAACGCATGAGGAATCTATTGAGGAAATTATCTTACAAACCCACAAAACAATAAAAATATATATTTTAAAAAGTGATTGAATTCTACCAGACTGTGGATCTATTGATTTGATTTTGATGATCAAATCAGGGTAAAAATGATATTGCAACTCAAAACTATGTACTGTTGCTATAAAATGAACAAAAAACTAAAGCCTTCGTGACTATTGTATGATACGAGAGAATCCTGGATAGAGAACCTACAGGTAGTTAGTTGATGATGCTGCAGGTGAAGAGTTGCTCAACCCCTGCAGAAACAGACTGGCCATGGGGCATTTTGGGCAAATGTCATATTGTCTGGTCCATCTTTAGCAGTGGGCAGGTCTAAGTAGGGGGTTTTGTACAGGATTATCATTATTTGGCTAATAATGAGCCTCAAGGGAAAAATGGGCCAGTGCATTAGAAATCCCTTGGCCAATTTCAGGTCCCAGTCTGTCCCTGACCCCCACCATAATGGTGGGACCTGTGAGTAGTTCTCACAGGAGTAGGTCTAGTTTCTGTTCGTTGAGGATTCAGGAACTGGAAATGTATCATATCAATGTGTTGACTAGGAGTAACAAATTCTCATATGTTTGTTACAATGTTTTTTGCTCATACTGAGTTTTTGTCCTGACTGAAATTTAGTTCCTTTTTGTGTGCGTAGTGAATATGCTGTAATTGAACATTGTCGGATTGGTTTTCATTCCTTTGGGACTTTTGTTTCAAGATTGCTAATATGTACGGTCCCCACTGTTAACTGACCTGTTTTGCTTTAAACATTAAGTTATGGTACATGGCCCCATTGTAGGAATCACTTCCTGGAATGGTCTTGGTGTTGATCAATCTTGGATCTGTCCAATCACAGCTTGGAAAGATAAGAAGAGAATAATACTAACAAACCAGTTCATCTACAACACTTAAAGTCATGTGCATGTTTTGTAGACAAGAGGTGACTGATATTGTAGGGGAGGGCACATGGCATAGGGGAGAATTCCATGCCAACTTACATGTAGTCCAGGAATCAAGTGATCAATTGGTGACCTCGGAGTGAGCCATAAGATATTGTGGTGCAGAGTGCGGGGGAGGGCATGGATAGTGGAAAAGGGGCGAGCATGAGTCAGTGGAAGAGTGTGTGAAAGCTGTGGGAGCAGAAGAAGCGTTAACAACATGACAAGTAGATGTAAGTCAAGTTGCCATGTTATGAGGAGGACTAAGGAGGACAGAGTAGGATGACGGTAGAAGACAGAGAGGTGACGGGTGAAGTACCACCTTCTAGAGAGCTGTGCTTTGTGCTTGTGGGAGGGCTACTACTAATCAAACATAGTGATCTAATAATGTGTGGTTCATCCACAGTTTGCCTAATTTAGCACGGAGCTGATTGGAGTCTAAAATAAGTGAGAATTAAACTAAAGAAAATGTAGTATCCATTGCCATAGAGGGAGACTGATTTATTTTTGCCAAACCAAAACAGTCTTAGGGAACAGCTTTGCTGTAGAACAGGTATGGAAACTACATCCACGTTTAGTTGACATGTGATGAGCTAAACAATAGGCTATCTGATTGTGCACAAGTGATGTTTGTGAGGGTATCAAGTTGGTTTCAGGGACCTCATAGTCTTGCACAGCCCTCTTGACTTCCATAACCCACCCCAAACACAAACACAGTAACACACAAATGCACAAAACACACACACAGGTTGATGGAATTTATGTATGTTTACCTGGGGAATGCTATCTCTCTTTACTCTAGAAGATGTATCTTGGACTGGAAGTTAAAATAGACATACAGTATGCACAGAATCAGAATTAGGGGAGGTTTACCATGCATGCAAGTGTCAGTGGCATCGTGTTTTCGGGTGCAGCCCTCTGATTGAGTGATGTGTTACATTGTTAAACCTAGGTGTCTAATTAGTCCAACGGTCCACGTATCCTATGTGGTGCGTGCAGTGTGCATATGCTAGAGATCTAATGTAGCCATAGGCTACCATTCCTACAGTATTTGCCATGAGCAACGAATTATTAATACCATTCTGTTTCACTTATTTTACAACTCCCTAGATAGTTCGAATCCTGGTTCAAAGTTGGGCAAATATCTCCTATTACTCATGTTACTTACCAGTACATTTGTAGAGCATATAGAAGTGTCACAGGTGTGACGAATACCCCAAGCATAGCGCTTCGTCACTGCATAACAATTAGATGGTACAGTGTTCGCGGTGCCACTGATGGAATTTTACTGAAAACAGATATCGCGTTTGAACTTGGAATTAATGGTTGTAAACTGAAACATTTAGGATTTAAACCATTGAGGTGTAGGCTACAACAAAATACCTAAACATATCTAGAAGTTTAGGGCATAGCTTAGGCTACTTGAAGACGTGGATTCACTTCAGATTTTTCTAGGCATTTGAAAACGAAGCAAATAACAGTATATTGCAAATGTAAGTATATGAGTCTGGCTCTGTTTCGTCCACAACGCTAGTTTAATTTTTTTAGCAGCAACAAGTTCTCAAAGAACATCATCTCACTAGCGAGAGGGACGATAAAAGATTGAGAATTGTTTGTCTTATCGGGTATCATCCCACCTCTGATTGAAAAAAATCGAAATGTTAAAAGTTGTGCCGGCTTTGCGTAATATTGCCTGAGTGGTAACAATAGACAGGCAACAAAAGCTATAACCTAGGCTACTTCGTGCATATGTCTTATATTGTACAACTGTTAGGGGGGCTGAACATTATTGTGCAAACATAGCCTAATTTAAATAATTGAGATTGTATTCATTGAGTGGTCAGTTAGGGTCCCTCATAAACTTGACTGCCTTCGCTTATTTCAATCACGCAAGACCTCTAATGGCGTTGTCCGGGGGAGGGTATTGCGTATATCTGTCTTTCTATCTATACAAGCTTTTGTGAAAATCGCGGCTGGTTGTTGTTTGTCCTGACTGTAGAGCCACCAAGGTGTTACAGACTATAAGCACGCGGAGATTGCAAAGGGTTATTAGATTGATAAGTCACCGAAGTGGTGGGCGATCTACTGAGCACAGCAGAAGTTCTCATATGATGACTTCAAACAAGACACATTACCTACCAGCATCTGTTGGAGTGAGTGGATATTAAGACACTTCTATCTCCAGGACAGCGTTGAGGAAAATGGTAAGTAACATGGAAATACAATCGAAACGGGAATGGTATCCAAGAAATAGCAATGCTTGCGATTTAATCCGGGAATTAATATAGGCTAGCTATATAGCTGGATGATGGGATGGACTCTGTGGGCTACTTAAGAAACTCTCAACAGAGACCCATGTGTATGTTAAGAATGATGATGTCGGCAAAGCTTGCGTACAAATATTGGAAGACATTTCTAAGCTCAAGAAATGCAGGTAAACTGTGTATTGGGATATATTGTACCATCTGTGCGCGCAATGAGCGAGTGTGCTGTATTGTCTTTGAGGGCTTTAAGGTTGTGTATATTGCCAACCAGGGTTTTACGGTATGTATTGAATTTTTTTTTTCCAAGTGTGGTGCCAATGAAAAGCAACATGTGTGTGTGTACCTGTCGTCCTGCCCTATACATGACTTGAAGAGTGCGACAAAAACCCAGCAGGATCAGCATTGTTAGGTGTACAGCTATTTGGAGATGCTATTTGATTGAGCCTTTGTGGTGACTAGAGGCTTTTGGTATAGGTGCTGCTTTTCTTAAGGTCCGGCCAACATGTGATCAAATATTAACAGGACCGGCTTGGGGAGAAAAACGTTCACGTGACAAGGCTTTGGAAAGCAGTAGAGTAAAGCAGTATCAAATGGCACTTAACAAAACTATAGATTTTTTTTGCCCCCTTAGTTACCCTCGCTGTGTTATTGCTTTCAGCACGTTGGACAGAGGCACCGGAGTCGTTGCATGGACTAAAACACCAAGTGGACATCAACTCTCTTTTGCTGTTCCCTTACCAAAGCTGGGGAATTTTTTTCAACTTTTGGTAAGAGTATGCTGAGGGAGCCCTGTGATCTAAAACGGAAAATAGGAGAAATGCGCGTATCAATGAAGGGCTTGCGCTTTGAGATTGGTCTCGCCACTTAGAGCATGTGAAAGTTGAAATCTTAGAGCCGCTGTATAGGGCGTGCGTTCTTTTCAAGCTCCTGTCTTGGTATACAGCTTTAACTTTGGGAAATGCAAGTCTTGGTCTTGGAGATCTAACCACTGATAGTGGTTGTCAGCCCTTAAAAAGGTAAGAGTTCACACCATTGTGATTCATTGTTATTCATTCGCAATCCTTGTCATTATCGTCTATATTGTTTTATGGTTTCAAATTGAACTTGGATCCTATCAAATGCACCGTCATGATATTGTGCATTGATTTGCGTGAAATTATATCCAGCTAATTATTTTCCAATTTGAATTACTATTTTGATTTGATTTGATTGATAACAGTCAGCGTTTATGGATTTATGCAGGGTGCTATTTAACCTCATCAAAGTTTCGTTTGAAGGATGTATATTTGAATACAGATTACAATATTTATCATTACTATGAGTACATGATGGAGCCTTAAATTAAACACGCAAAGCACTCGTTTAGGTTTATGTTGTAGTCATTTAGCAAACGCTCTTGTTCAGAGTGACTTACCAAGGCTATGCATGAAGGGAAGCTTAAATAAAACTCGTAAACAAAACCTTTAGAATCACTCAAATATATTTTTTAAACATTTACTGCAACACAATCTAGGCTACGGGATCCTGTCTCCCAATCGAAATGGAACTTTGGAATGCGCAATTCATGAATCATTCTACCCGACACTAAGCAGAATAATGGTGCATGTCCTAAATAAAATATTAGCCTCAGCCCAGGCTACCTTCTCACTGACTCGCTTCATATTAGGGTATATCTATCTATCTATCTATCTATCTATCTATCTATCTATCTATCTATCTATCTATCTATCTATCTATCTATCTATCTATCTATCTATCTATCTATCTATCTATCTATCTATCTATCTATCTAGGCCTATATGTATTTTTCATATCAAACTATTTTATTCCTCTCTCGACCCTAAGCGGCAAAAAATAGCCTACTCTTATCTGCTTAACATCTTTACCATCCTCCGTCATCGCGATCAAATCACTTGTGTTTTTACTACGGCCGCTCCTCGGTTTCATTCATACTGCGCTTTCACTCTAGCACTAGCATCACCTGCTACCCCTCTTTGTCCGCGCGCAAGTCTGTGTAGCCCACATTCGACCTGTCGAAGACAACTTCCACCTTTACAATAAATAGCAAAACCACAAATTACACAATTATTTAATGAAATATGAATAACACAAACATTACCGAGAAATCCTCGCATAGAAATCAGATGAATTTCAAAGATGCAATCAGAGATATGAAATTACAAGAAAGATAGGCGTGGTCAAACTGCCTATTGACAGATGTTAGGCTATGGCTGGCTAAAGGAGGTGCGAGATAAGATGGCTTGATAAGAAATTGTCTGAAAGCAGTGTGTTTTTAAGACAGTAGAAAATCAGACATGCAAGATTGCGATGATCTTCAAATCGATTTGAACAATGTTTTTGCTGATTTAACACCCAACGGACTTTAGAAATTCGTCTTGCGTGCCAGCGAAGAAACTGCAGGATATTGTCTGTATTCAATCTATCTCTTTGTACGGCTTCAGTTCAAATATTCTGATTTCAGGACGATGCTATTGAATGGCAAACAGCTGCGCGAGAAACCCTGAGATATCAACGCCCACAAGCGCGCGCAGCCCTGTTTTAATCAAGAGGCTTCCAGTGGGGTTACATTTCAATGCATTATTGATGCATTATCCTCATGTATAGGCTACGTCTGAATTATTACAGCTTCATTGTGTTTTTAAATGACATGTTTAAGTTCATTTCTAGCTTGCTTTAGATAACCAAATAAGGCTATTTAAAACAGTCCATGCGTGACTCATTATTTAATTAAATAATGTACTTAATAATTGAACGAAATGAGTATACTTATTAGGCTATTGCCTATAGGAAAGCAGGAGACCCGTTAGCTAGGATGACGCTGTGTGTTGTAACATATATCACAGCTGTAATAATAAGAACAAGAGGACGCATGTTAATATTATTAATAAAATGTTTTATATAATAAGATGATGATTACTAGGGCTATGCTCAACGAATCGATCGCCTAAAACGTTTTCGTTTTATTTGTAGCAGTGGGTTTATGAATGAGTAGACCAGCGACAATATGACAAATTGGCTGCATACAAAGCAGCGTGTATATTGTTATTTATTCGATTTTCAGATTATCTGTTATATTTCTTAATTTGGTCAGCTTTTTCTTTTAACAATTTTCTCAGGAATAACGTATTTTCTTCAGGAAAGTCGTAGCGAGAGGAGAAGTGGGTTTATGTGTAGGCGTGCGGGAGGGAGGGAAGAGCGGAGGCGGGGTAGGGGGGGTCTGTGGGGTGGCACGACACACTTTGTATGTATGAAGTTTTTTTTAGAACTTTCTGCAATGTACGTCATCGGATCAGTCCATAAATGGGGATGTGTTATCTTACTGAGAATCTCCCTCAACCCGCCCCCCTCTCCGCACTCTTAGCGCAGCAGAGTTGGGGTGGGCGTCAATAACAAATCTGAGGATGGTAGGTTTCATTCCAAATAACATTAAATGCTATTGTGGCATCATATTTGACAGAATATGCGTGTTTCATTCTTTATAGATGACTCACAGGGGCGATGAGAGATATTTATTTTTGCGTTCCTATAAAGGTGTTTAGTTTTCCGAGTCAACCTTTCATGAACTTTAAATGGCGAGGGCTATGAATATGTATAGCTGTAGCTATAGCCTATAGCTCTCGGAAGTATTTTATTATTTTACATGGTAGGATCTGAAGTAGGCGAACAGTTGATAACACTCCAGTTGGAACTCCGACTCTCAACACAACGTTTTTACAAAACAAAAATCAGTTTCCATCCTTATCGTGCGTAATTGGATAGGAGATAGTTTAACATTTCCATAACAGTAAAAAAAAACAACAACAAAAGGCTAATGATTATCATAATATTAATTGGCTAATGATAATAATATTATAATAATCGGATTATAATCGGCGGCGGTGTGGTCATCATTTTCATCATCAGCACCTCCATCCATTTAGTTATCATGTCATCATAATGAGTTATGGCGGGTTGAAACGTTTGAATCCAGCTATTTATCTATTCAACGATGCCGAGACACATCTTGGTTAGTTTAAATCATGGGAATACACGATTACAATAGCTGATCCAACACAATATGTCGAGGTTGTTGTTTCCAAAACCAATACCTTGCTGTGCTGCTTGTCCAGTAATTGTAACCAACGAGACAAGAGACTGACTGGCTGCTGGCATGACGCCACTGCAGGACAATTCGGTGTGTGTGTGGGTGTGTATGTGTGTGTGTGTGTGTGTGTGTCTTTGTGTGTGTGGAACTATGAGGTCCGATGAATTGCGTCTGTTCAGAAAATTATATTTACAATCAACTCAATTCCGTTCTTACACGTAATTGATTAAAGAGAGTGCATTGTACTGAATGTGCTCAGAAAAAATATATGTAATTGTAAAAGCATTTGTTGTGCATGCATATTATGCATATGTGTCTGTACAGTAGCCTAATTCATATTTGTATTCAGCATAACTTTGAGATGTTTTATGTGGTAGAGTTGGACTCCTGCCATGAGTGTTTGAATATGGAATGGGGTGCTGAGCTCTACCACTGGTTGGCTTTCCACACTCTTTTGATATTGACATCAAGTTGGATGCCTCTGTTATGGACAAGGAGGGGCGAGCGACTCATTTACCTTACCTATTGAAATACTTGGGTGTCGTGCTCAAATAAGAGCTCAGCTTAGATCCTCCAGACATTCTGGCAAACATTTCTGTGTCTGTACATTTCATTTGTGTGAGTTGGTGCTGCAGTCAATTTGATGAAACAAAGTGTGTGTTTTTGTTGTTGTGTGTGTGTGTGTGTGTGTGTGTGTGTGTGTGTGTGTGTGTGTGTGTGTGTGTGTGTGTGTGTGTGTGTGTGTGTGTGTGTGTGTGTGTGTGTGTGTGTGTGTGTGTGTGTGTGTGTGTGTGTGTGTGTGTGTGTGTGTGTGTGTGTGTGTGTGTGTGTGTGTGAGTGAGAAAGATATGAGACTTCTTGCATATTCCCCCCAACTGAGCTTGTTATGCCTTATGCATTTTCTCATCCAGGTGTTCCCACAGGGTTTGGGCAGTATATACATAGACAGACTAGAGTTCAAACTTACCATTGGTTCTTAATAACACTATAGCCGGATATTCATTATGTTTCATGGGAAGCAGAGAAAGGGTTAATTGTACCCTGAAGTGTGAATGTTGATATAGAGTAGCTAATTCTCAGCAGATGTGCTTATGATGCCCAATTTGATGCTGCCACAGAGCCGTGTTATTCTATTGTCTGATTACTTCCAAGAGGTATCTTCTGAAGGTGTCTTAATTGAATGTTCATGTCACAGTGTGGATCTTGGCATCGCTGACTTGTCAGAATTATGTCACATTTGGCAAGAGAAGATGTGAAAAGATGTATGCCTGTGTGTAGTGTCATCAGTGTTGTTTTGGGCATCTGGTCAGTGAAGAGCAGGGATAGGGTGCCACAGTGTGTGCTTCTTGTGTTCGCTAAGTGAAGACTATCATGTTGTCTTTAACTTCAAAACGTTATTCAATATTTCTAAATGATTTGTTTATGGACTTCAGAACCATCTGTTTAAAATGTTATGTCTGTTTTAGTTTTTACAAGTTTAGTTCACCCAAAATACAAAATTAAGTTCAATGTTCGCTCACATTGAAAATGGTGTAAAAGCTGGAGAGAGTGTATATTCCATGCTTCAGATTTCTGGTTACTGCCACCATCCCCTAAGTTAACCTATGGGAGTGAACAGGGCTCCATCACCATGCTCTAAATTGCATGCTCAAACCACCTCATAGTACCCTAACTTTATGTGTTTATATAAGAAAAAATCTAATTGATCATGCTGCCCATTTCTGAGTAGAAAATAGTTCAATGGGTAATAGAACACATGAGTATGCCACTTCTGTCCAAGGATTGTAATGTTATGAAAGACGTGAAACAAGGAAATGTTGGCTTGCCACACCATTCATGGTAAAGTACCCATCACTCTTGAGACCCCCTTTTATCATAGCAATGACACTTTTTGACAAAGATAACCCTAGTGGGAGATGTCCCACACTTAACCTCAAGAATTATGTCTATTTTCTGAAAAAGGTTTGGTGATTGTCTGAAATCTTTTATTCTGAAATTGGCATGCTGAAAGCCAGTTTGGTTCACTGCTCAACATAACATAAGGGTCTTATGTTAGCATGAGTGAGTGTGTCTGAGTTTTAGTTTAGGGGCAGCAAGTTCTGATCAGGCACCCAATGTAACCTTCATCAGACACATAGTGTACTGTAGGTGCAAGGGCTGATCATTAGCACTGACACGTATAGTATAGCATAGGACAGCATTGCATAGCATAGCACAGCATGGTACTCGGTATTGGCTAGCTCTTTCTGACTTTGCTTATGCGTGCATTTTAAATTCAGTTGCGATGCACTATTTCAGACACGCTAAACTTCATTTTGAAGTTCTACACAAAATGCAAAATAATCTCCTCAAACAAACTCTCTTAGGTAACAAGTCTCCTGAATTTACCACTACTTAGAACGCCACCTTGCATTGTGCTGTATTTGCAGATATGAGAGAGACCATGGTGTTGTTCTTCTAATGAGATGCCAAGTGATTTATTTATGAATTACCTTGTTGGAACAGCCCCCGTGCAAGCTTCTTTTTTTTGGAGTCATGTCGCTCAGCGATTGCTGATGCAACTCTTTGTCATCCAGAGTTTGCCCTCGCCTACTGTGATCCTTCGGGGAGGGCTATATTCATCTTGGCATGTCCCCAGGTGTGTTGGAGGTGGAGTGAATCACAAAACAGGTGTGAGCATTCAATCCCATACTGCTATATGCCAAGTAAGAACCATCCACCTCATTAACTTGTACAGAGAAGAATCACGATGGCCATATAGCAAACAGATCACAGTAAATCTTTCATTGGAGGAGGTCCAAGCCACGAGGACAATGAGCTGTTTCCTTCATTTGACTGAGGTTGAGCCCACAACCTTTTCTCTTCATCACTTGACTTCTCTAAACACCCACTGGATGCTAAAGTTAAAAGCTTTATTAATTTAAGGGAGACATTTTTTTCATTTTCCAAGTTTATTGATTCAAGCCTTATTGAACACTGCTGGGATCTTCAGAATAACGTGTACATTTTCTTGAGTATATATCTTTAATATTGAGAAGCCTTGTATTTAATGATAAGACTTTTGCTTTCAAATGATTAAGTTATGTTTTATGAGAAGTTTACAATTTTATGTTAGGGGAAAAGGGAATGGGGACAATTGGTATCATGGCAAAAAGTGTCTACCAGTAGGCTTTCCGCCTGCATAGATCCCAACAACTAGGGCATGGAATATTCTCATTATATAGGTTGCCTGGATGCGGCGCTGTTCAGTAACTCTAGTTCGCAATCAGCGATCAGTCATTCACTTCGCGCAAATCGTGGTGCTGTCCGCGTTTCTGAATGTTTAGTATGCGGCGCGTTGATAGAGGCGCTGTCCGTGGTGCTGAATGTTTAGTTCGTGGGCGCGCTGACCACAACACTGACAATGGTGTTGTTTTCTCGAGCTGATCGCGGCGCTGTCCATGTTGCTGAATACTTGTGCACTGGTATAATGGCACAACGAGGGATTCCCACAGATAAGTTAAATGTGCACGCATGATTATATGTCAAGTTGGATAAAGGCGTCTGGTAAATGGCTATTTTGTATTGAATCTTCTTCAATTTAAGTTACAACAATTTCGAGAGCTAGCCTATTCAAATGCTTATTTTTCTTAACTTTGGACATTCCCTGAGATGGTTATATCTACTTGTAACCCATAGTTTTGTTGGTATAACATACATGGCATAGCCTACCTATGGGATCTGACGATAAACCATTTCAAAGGCTTAGGAAAACGAGGTCTAGCTAGGCAGGCTTATCTTTTGCATTTATAACACATCTTCTGGTTTATACAGGATAATTTCAATGTATCCACTGCTAGTCGTAAGTGTTCTGTAGACTTAATCAATCCCATACAGAATATACACTTAGTTATAACACGTTAATGAAATAATTATGTAGCAGTGAATGTGTGATTCTGTCCAATTTCACAACTAAAGTAACAGTGCTCTCTAAATAAATGCCATATTTCTGGTAAAATGCATGGAATAAGAATCTCTATTTTTGGGTAGGGTATTGGTTTTCTTATTTTCATTATTTAATTTGGGATTTTTTTTAAAGACCAACACACACACACACACACACACACACACACACACACACACACACACACACACACACACACACACACACACACACACACACACACACACACACACACACACACACACACACACACACACACACACACACACACACACACACACACACACACACACACACACATATAAGCCTCGGACATCTTATCAGATCTATTCACCACTTATCATGACACGCAATGTAGCCACATGGCACAGAATCAAATGCGTTATTATTTTTTTTATGAACAGTACAGCTACAAAAATATCACATCTGATGTCAGTGAAACACGGAAGAAAGATCCATGGCCAATCCCTTCTTTATCCCACTCCCATCTGTCGACCAAAGGCGTATAAAAAGCATGATGAGAGCTAGGCCTGCTTTAGGACTCTGGTAACCGTGTTTGGTGGCAAGCAACCAGTCAGCCAGCGGAGAGTCACATGCTGCAACGTCATTATGTAGTAAGTTACTGTAATTGCAAGGGATACAGGCGTCATTTCAAGCTCAAGAGGTCTCTCATCGCGTAGTGCCGTCGCGGTGCGGCGTATAGCATGCAACCCCTTCGGTTTTAAGCGATCTCCAAAGGAGCCGTGCAGCCATGGGAGTCCATTACCTCAACCATGCAATTTCCACCATCAATAATTTAATCTATTTGCTCCAAAGCTGAAGAGATATCCTGAAGCTGTCGGACAGTACAGGGAAAATATAGCTTAAGTAATTACACAGGGGGTTGTCCAAAACATCCCAGATGACACTGTCCTGTTGAATGGTCTCCTTTACGATTGGGCAATAAAAGGTATGTTTTTCTAAACTTTTTTGATCATATTCGCTCTGCTGTGTCGATGCTCGCTCGTTTTGTAAGTGGGGAGATGTTTTAAAAGTATTGTAATCAAGTTGGGGATCATGCAGGCGCACCGACTTTGTCGCAGTTTGAGAGAGGATACGTGTAACTCTATCCTCTTGTTCATTAATAAAAAAACGGCGTTATTATGCTGATTGAATTTCTAATAGGGACCACGAAAGAGGTCAGTGGAGGTAATCATTTAGTTTTCTGATGTATTTAGCTGGTTAATTAATGCGAAGGGTTGTACATTTAGCCATGTTGGCTATTGCCACTGTAAGAAATAGGCGAGTAGGCTACATTGCCTACCAACATGGGCTGTAGGCCTATTGTAGACTATTCCTTTAAACCCACAATCCATAAATGCAATGCATTTAAATGTTATGTTAAATAATATAGCATCGTAATTCAGATAACATATATTTTTAACAATCTGTAAATTGACTATATTTTCTAAAAAATAAAAAAGACAGGTTTGTAAGCAAATTATGAAAACAAAAGTTTGATGTAGTCATTAAGACTTTAGAGGAAACTTGAGACCTATGCTCAGCTATACCCTGCAGTGTTGGTCTAGCTCTCTCTTAATCCGGATAACCTCACAAGGAAAGGCGAGGATGAATATACGGATTTTTAAAACGAATCCCTTAATGGAGCAGTCGCGCAATTATCAAAGAGTACGCGTAAAATCCACAATTATGACATTTTATACGCTCTAGGTCGAGAACAACCCAACAGCAACAGCGCCGCGATACTGATGTTTACCAAGTAAACCTGGTTAATGTTTGGTGTAGAGATTTTTGTTTGCTTTCTGTCTGAGATTGTTGCTGTTTTGTAGTGTAGGCTAGTTTGTCTCGGGACATTGCATCAAATAGCTCTGAAAGTAGGCTCCAAATTTGGCACAGACTTGGAAAACTAACTAAATATGAATTAATGCCATTCGGTTAACACGATTTTCATCTTGTTTAGTAACCTTTTGCTTTTTCAGTCTACAAGTGTTCATGTTTTCCTTTTTGACTTTGTCATCGCCTTAAAGTAAGTAAGTGTGTGTGTGTGTGTGTGTGTGAGAGAGAGAGAGAGAGAGAGAGAGAGAGAGAGAGAGAGAGAGAGAGAGAGAGAGAGAGAGAGAGAGAGAGAGAGAGAGAGAGAGAGAGAGGATGTGTCTTAAGAACATTTCGTGGTCTAATACGCCACCTAGCGCAAATATATGGAAACATCTTGACACCCGTTTTAAAGTAGGACTAGGTCTAGGTCTAATGTGCTGCTGTTGCCCCTTTATCTTATTATTGTTCGTATACACCACTTGCAATCAAATTCCAATCAACATCGTTATGTGCATATGTGCAGTAGGCTAATAAGCTAAATTGAGCACTGTTGATGAAAGTCATTATCTTCAAGACATGTCTTTCATCACGTTGCTAAATGTAATTATCCTAAGGGTCTATAAGGGCTATTTAATGGTTGTAAAAATCCCAAAGAGAGCACAGAGTACTGGGCTTGTTGACCTATGTGGGGACACTGTCTGGCCATGTCAATAAATTAATTCACATGTAATGTAGACCTTATGTTTGTTAATGAATTAAGATGGCCTACACTGGTGTTACAGGCTAGCAATTGGCAACTTGTAATTTTGACAGCCAATGTACACATAATAAAATATTGTTAGGCTGTGGTTTTGAAGCAGTTATCATTTTACCTGTGTCACCTGGTTGGCAGTCACTTTGACAAGCTAGCATGTTGCACCACTAATTAGTAAGTGCAACTTATGGATATACATGTTGCACTTATTAGAGTACTAAGTTTATCAGGAGGTGGCTTAAGTATGAAGTGGGTAACCTTTGAATATTATGATATTGTTATATATAGGCTATTGGACCTGTCTTTTGTAAACTGCCACATTAATGACACTCACTGGTTCTTTCCAGATGAAGTGGTGGAGGACAACACCCACATTGTCTGTCAATGGAAAAGATGCCACTTGGGCCTTCATGATCTACTGGAACATATTCCAACAGTCTTAACATGTCTTGTTTTAAGTGGTCATTACATTTCTTTTATGATTCTTATCCATTTCAAGATGCTATTTGCAAGTGTCAGATAGGGAGCAGATCTCTCAAAACAGGCTTCCACGTTGTTTCTTGGTTGCATCTGTTACTGCAACTGCAGCTATTACTCGGGGGAAAAAAGGATAATGGAGTTACATTTGTATATTGTGACTGAGTCCTCTAGTATGTTTCCAAAATATATAGTTCATATAAATGAAGCATTATCTTTTTGGTAGGTTTATTTGGAGCACATCCGAAGGTCATATCTCAATGGGCTGGATAGGAAAACATGTTGATTGGTGTAGCTACAGCACAAGCTGATGTACAGGGATCTTGGATCATCTGGAGACTGGGTATTGTCCCCCTCGTAGTGACTTACTTGACAATGTGTTTTCAAAGTGAAAACATTTAAAAAAGAGAGTTGTGTTAAGACAAGAATCGTGAGAAAAAAATTACTCTTTGAAAAAGAAAGTTAGTATGTATTGCCACAGAAAATCTGCCCACATTCATGACTGTGTAAGTTAAGTGTAAGTGAAATATGAAGTCATATGTTGTCATGTGCTGAGTTTTGTACATGGTTGAAACACCATTGTGTTTGTGAATCCACTCCAGCATCTGTCAAAGGGAGATTTTTCATTATAATCCCCACCTGACACGAAGAGCAAACACTGCAAGGCACCAGGCTTTCTCTAAACCCAACCGTATAGCTGTGCCTGCCTCTCTCACAACAATTGAACAGGTGCTCATCTGAATGTGTCATCGCAAAGCCCTGCCACTACGTGGAAATCCGTCAACTTTTATCTATGAACGTTCTGAATGCACCAAATGCAACTGTAAAGGACTGATTTTATTGATGGAATATTGATATTACGGAATACATGTTATGGCTGGATAGAGTGTGGAAGTTTGCTTGTTCTCTTCCACACCCATACTGTACGTATTCAGTACATGATAATTAAATAACACTGCACTGATTACCTGGAGATAAAAAAAATATTGACTGTAAAATCCAATTCAGAGCTGAAGATATTCTCAAATCTAATATATTAAATGAAAACATACCAGCCATGGTGAGAATCACTTTTACTTTGGTTTGAATTAGATAGGTCTCAGAGAGTACTGTTATTCTGAGCCAGTCCCACAGCAATGAAGTGATTCATCGCCTAGATTGCATTTTAACAGGATGTTGATTGAGAGCATAAGCCATATTGATTTTCCTGATGGAAACAGGAAATAGCCGAGTTAGAAATAAAATTATTTGTTGTTCCCGGTGTGAGGAGGCCCAGAGGACTGGCAGGCAATTGCACACTGATGAGTGGCACTGCCCCCAAAACACCTCCCCTCCATCCTGTCCCCTATGGAGACCTGGGAGAGACGTCATATGTGGTTGTTATGCTGCAAAATGACGCCTGCACTGACTCCCCACCCCCTGTTACTGCAATTTAGCCCCAGTGATCCATCAGGGAAGAAGGACTACTACATCTTATTATATTATTATATTATATTACATCTGCTGCAGCATCTTCTACATGAAGATGGACCCCCAATCAGTTCATGTATCAGTAAGCAGTGTGATGGGATTTCAGTCCATGTATTTGTTTTCCTAGATCATTGGGGCAGCCTAATGATTGGATTTGACAGGTCACAGGAACACTTTATAGGATGATAAAGGATTACCTCATATGAATGATTATTTTCAAATTACAATATTGAGAAAAGGTTGGAATGATTTCCTGCTCGTCTATGTTTGCTTGGCTGCGTTTTGTCTCCAAGGTTGTTTTGTCGGTAAGAGAAAAGATGCCCCCATCCCCCTGCAAACACGTACAAACCAAGTCCTCCCATCCTCTCCTCCTCCATCCCCTCCCTTCCCTCTAACACACACTCACACTCTGGAGAAACACGTCACTGAGCTTGGGGACTCAGCGGCTCATTAAGGAGAAGGATGTGATATTCTCAATCGAGACTGTGAGACTCCCAGCACGCCTATTTATAGATGCAATATCTCTATGGCAGTCACCGTGGCGTTGGCTAATCGCAGCCGTGGCCCCAGACACCAATTAAGAATGAAACAAATGCTTTTTAGGTGGGGTCTGCCCCTCCCTTCTACTAAGGTCCTTCCGTCCGCCACACTGCCTGGTGGGGGAGCGGATCTGCTTGGAGCGTATTCCTGCATCAGGTTGGGACACAAGGAGGGCGGCATGCAGAGTGCAGTCAAAGCTCTGCCATGGCTATTTTTAAATGCCCCCCTCTGGAGAGCAAGAGCTAGGTTTCTTATATTGTGGTTGTTTTCATATGTTTGACTCTGGGTCTGGGATGTCCGTGGATATGTTGAATTGCTTTGACTCATAGAGCATAAAGGTAAGAGATGCTATTGTGAGCTAGGGGTAAAGGATGAGGATGCGGGTGTGTTTGTATATTCATATATTTTGGCCCTGTTGGGCCCTTTTGGCATTCTTTCCCTTGTAATGTCTGTGTACCAAATTTATGTGAGCAGCTGTACAGAGTATTCATCTGATAGAAGGGGTACGTGAGTGTGTCAGGATGCAACCACATTACCTCTCTTCACTTTTCTAACCAGTACTTTACTGACTCTCTCTCAGTCTCTGCTAGCGCTACTGCTCACTCTCAGCATTCCTTTATTTAAACATCTCTATGTCCCCTAATAAATCCTGCCCCCAATTTGACCCTATCAAGTTTAGTATATTAATGGTAATATTACAACAAATATTGGTTGCCTTTTACAAAATGACACAAAATAAACAGTCACTTATCTGAACCTAGTCAGAAACATTCATGTATTTAACCAATCAATCGATCAATTACTCCAAATGTGGTGTGAAGTCAGGCTAACACATGAAACGTGTTAGGCTACAATACATGACATTGGATTGGAAACATGATATAACGTGCCTGTTCAATAGCTAAACTGAAAAAAAGTATTCAGGTCACATAGCGTTTATGATACAGTACATGCCATCCAGGGATTACAACATCAAAATATGAGAAAAATAATTATGATGATTATGGTGATGATGATGATTATGATGAATACATACTGTAGTTTCCTTATCCGTTTAATGTAATTGTTTAAAAAAATTGTTGTTATTTGTCGTTGTTGAAGAAGAGAAAATAATGATATATTGGGTTGCACTTCCTAGTAGGATGGCCCATTAGGAGATAATTAGCTAATGCTCTGGCATTTAAATCATGATGCCTAGCCACTCCACTCCCAGTCTGAAAGAACCTAGCCTCAGTTGAAAACGTTGGTGTCAGCAGCCCTTAATAATGCTTCTGGGGCCTTTGTGGGAAATATTGTATGGGAAATATTGTATGGGAAATATTGTATGGGTAATGAGGAAACAGAAAAAATCACAAGAACAGCACAATCGCTTACATGCGCAATGAATTCAACTTGGTCTAGGTTGTTCTTTTTAAAGAGGTCCAATCCAGAAAAAAATATCCAATCATGTATGGTAATTACTTATACCTTTATTTTCAAGTTGGCCAAATAGTAGTGGGCACTCACGGTGGTGTCAGACTGCTGGCTTTCTTTTCAGCTGGAGGAGAGATGTGATACTCTGGTAGTAATGGGGAGATGGTAGGCGTGCATCACCTAATGGTGCTTAGTAATAGCTGAAAGGAAAAAAAATAAAAAAAAAAAAAAAAATAAAAAAAAAAAAAAAAAAATATGCCATTTAGCATCACCTTACAGTCATGGTGCATACATTCTAGTGGGTGGTCCCGGGATAACCCACTGAAAGCCATGCTCTACCAACTGAGCCACAGAAGGACCATAGATTGTGATCCAACCTTGAGATATTATGGAATACTGTAATAATGAGTGTATTATGTACAGTATTTTGTATAAGCACACAACTCTGATAACTCAATGGAAGAAAAGTGTTGATATATTATATAATACATAATATAGCTACATATGATTATATACATATAAGTTGCACTAACATTTCATCCTCTCTCCCCTCTCACCCCTCTCTCTCCACTCTCTCTCTTTCTCTCTCTCTCTCTAGTTCCACCAGGTTAGAAGAGTGATGACCATCCTGTTCCTTACTATGGTTATTTCATACTTCAGTTGCATGAGAGCTGCTCCCATGAGAGACGCCCCGGGTATGCGGGGCCACCGAACGGAAGGCTACTTGGGTGCTGCAGTGACAGCCGGCCGGGGCCACGGGACTCCACAGAGCAGGGGTGGGCCGGGCCAGCATGGGGGACTGCCCTCGCTCACAGACACGTTTGAGCAGGTGATTGAGGAGCTCTTGGAGGTGGATGGAGAAGCAGCTCAGCTGGGGCCTGGGGCTGACAAGGGCCAGGGAGGAGGGGGTCCTTCCTCTGTGGTCACCACGGAGACCAAGGATGTCGACCTGTATGCCTCGCGGGTGATGATCAGCAACCAAGTGCCTTTAGAGCCACCTCTGCTTTTTCTCCTGGAGGAATACAAAAACTACCTGGACGCCGCTAACATGTCCATGAGGGTACGGCGGCATTCTGACCCGTCGCGGCGTGGCGAGCTGAGTGTGTGTGATAGTATTAGCCAGTGGGTGACAGCTGTGGACAAAAAGACAGCCATAGACATGTCTGGGCAGACCGTTACCGTCCTGGAAAAGGTCCCTGTCCCCAATGGCCAACTGAAGCAATACTTTTATGAGACCAAATGTAACCCTATGGGGTACACAAAGGAGGGCTGCCGTGGAATAGACAAGAGGCATTATAACTCCCAATGCAGGACAACCCAGTCCTACGTGCGAGCGCTCACCATGGATAGCAAAAAGAAGATTGGCTGGCGGTTTATAAGGATAGACACATCATGTGTATGCACATTGACCATTAAAAGAGGAAGATAGTGTATATAATGTATAGATTTTATTGAGAGTTTAAAAAAGAGAGTAAAGAGAAAATATCTATTTGTATATATACATAACAGGGTAAATTATTCCGTCAAATGAAAATTTTATGGACTGCATGTAAAAAAAGATGAAGTTTATACAGTAAAAGTGATACTACAGTCTATTTATTGAACATATTCATGACCTTGTAAACAATTAAAAAAAGATCTGATCAGTCATTTGCGCCCAGTTTAAATTACTATATCACATTCCTCAAGACATTGTGGTTTGTTTACGTTGCCAAGAATGTGAGAAAGAAGGAAAAGAGCGATGAGGATGAGGGACAGGGTGAGGACGAGTTCCATTAAAAAAAAACTTGCATGCTGCTTCAATTGTGAATTGAGAATTTGTCCACCTAAGAAAAAAGGATATGATACCGACCAAAACATTCCGTTTACATACTCAACAGTAAAAGGGTTTTCCTCCTCAGTACTTTATCTGTTTACTGTTCTAAACTTCTCAAGGTAATGTTGGAATTACATACTATGTCAAGGTGCTGTTGTCAAAGCTTTGCTGTTTATTTTTTTATCCCCACCAGAGGACAAAATATAAGAATATATATATATATATATATATATATATATATATAAAATTTATTCATTGACATATGTTTCTGGATTAATATAATTCATTTTGTATGTTGTGAAGTTGTTTGCAATATTAAATTGAAATATTTGAAGAAATAAAAATGACTATAGGCAACTGAAAAACAAAACCAATGTCAATAAAGTTTGAACCCTACATTTCTAGTTACACTGCATAAACATTATGAACATCCATGAAAACATGGACAGATGGACGGCCAGACAGATACATAAATACCTACCTTCCTACATGCATACCTACCTACGTACCTGCCTGTCTGCATGCATGCAGACCAGAGGAGGCTGGTGGGAAGAGCTAGAGGAGGACAGGCTCATTGTAATGGCTGGAATGGAATAAATGGAATGATATCAAAACATATGGAAACCGCATGTTTGACTATGTTCCATTTATACCATTATGGGTCCAAAATGGGTCAATAGTCTATGTCCTCAGTTTTGCCGTTATGATAAGGTAACACAGTTTAATACATATTAATGAGTACTAGGCCTATTACAATGAGCCCATCCTCCTATAGCAGACAGACAGACAAACAAACAGACAAACAAATAGACCAGACAGAGTTTAATTTCAGCAGCTTTAGCTTGGTTATAAAAGCCTCAATATATACTCAACCAACAACACAAAGAATCAGAACATATAGTAGGGCCATAAGTCCACGTTGTATATCCTAGGCTACAAGCTGATCCTTGATGACCTCTGAGAGCTTGATGATGAGTACATTCAGAAGTTTTCAATCCTGAAGACAGGATCCTTGACTGGTGAATTCCTTGGATGGGCCATCTCAACCCTATCCAATCGACACAGGTAGGTGTCCCATGCCTAGAAATGGATGGACAACATTCTCTCACAAAGGATACCAAAACATGCCTAATTGTGATAATAAGAGATAACAATAAAAATGCATTCAAGGTATATTCCGCAGGATTTGCACACACAAATAGCACTTAAATTATTGCATATATATCTATAGTACTCAGAAAATTGCATTTTATGATAGAAAAATCACTTTTCTAAACATCATTTGAGGGATCCTTCCAAAGTACAGGCCTACATAATGTGTTTACAAGTTTCCTATCACAACAAAAACATTAAAAATGGGTCAATAGTCTATGTCCTCAGTTTCGCCGTTATGATAAGGTAACACAGTTTAATACATAGTAATGAGCCTATGTAGTGTTTCAGCTCTCAGAAGGCAAATTCCTTATTGCTGTGAGAAGTGGAAATTAATCAATAGAAATGCATACATTATGCAAGGACTGACAGAGATCAAAATTATGGCTTAAACATATTGAATCGACATTGTAGGTTTACAAAGACATTTACAAACAATTCATTTTGGGTTATGAATAATGATCAGATAAGACATTTGAATAACTATACGTTAAAATCTATAATTTAGATAATCATTGAAAAACTGTAAATATTGCAGGTTATACATTTAGGATACCACATTTTCAAAAATAGATATGACTTCTCAGTTTCTCCCCCATCGTGGATTGGGCACATTGACCGTATATTGTGCGGATTGCGTGTCCTTGACGCAACAACAATCCCCGTCAATACAGCTCAAATCTGTTTATCGCCGAGTGGATATTTTGCTAGCCTGATAATTTCTCCCAAACAGTGCCGGATTTGGGCTATTATGGCGTCTTTGGGGGAACCTGTTCGACTGGAAAGAGGTAAAACGTCAAACAACACAGATCGCTTGATCAATAATAATGGTTAAAATTATGAAAATACACACGAGCCAAACAGATGGCTAGCTAGATAACGGTAGCTAATCTGGAATTTAATTTAGTTAGCCATTTAATTTTGAAATAACTAGCCCAAAGTACAATCATCTCTCAAAAGTCGAAAGAAAAATAGATTATTCCAATATAATCGCTTTAGTTTTAAGAAAGACAGATGGGCTGAGTTGCTAATGTTGTAGCCAGCTAACGTTAGCTGATTTAGATAGCTATCCTCTAAGGCTGGTAGTTTGCAGTGGTGTAAAGTACTTATGAACAAATACTTTAAGGTACTACTTAAATCGTTTTGGGGGGTATCTTTACTTTACTATTTATATTTTTGCCAACTTTTACTTCACTACCTATCTAAAGAAAATAATGTACTTTTTACTCCATACATTTTCCCTGACACCCAAAAGTACTGTTTACATTTTGACAGGAAAATGGTTCAATTCACACACTTATCAAGAGAACATCCCTGGTCATCCCGACTGCCTCTAATCTGGCACACTCACTAAACACAAATGCTTTGTTTGTAAATTAATGTCTGAGTGTTGTATTGTGCTCCTGGCTATCCATACATTTAAAAAATGGTGCTGTATGGTTTGCATAATGTAAGGAATTTGAAATTATTAATACGTTTACTTTTGATACTTAAGTATATTTAAAACCAAATACCAAAACCAATAGACTTTTACTCAAGTAGTATTTTACTGGGTGACTTTTACTTGAGTTGTTTTCTATTAAGGTATCTTTACTTTTACTCAAGTGTGACAAATGGGTACTTTGTAGCTTCCTAGTAATGTTAGCAGTTGCACCCAAACAAAAGTTCAGAGTCCAGTATGTAGCTAGCTGTAGCTCAGTAGCTAGCTAGGTTAGTTTGAAAATGTTGCACCCGAAAGCCCAGACTATGTTACTTGCAGTCCTGATGATACAAGTCCCTGTCCATTGAATTCTACCACAAGCATTGTGATGAAGATTTGGTAATGATCAGTTATGCCTGCATCATAATACCCTGTGCATGGACAGATTTACTTCATCAATCTACAAAATCAAAAACCAACAGACTCCATTACTCTTGTGCTGAAGTGTTAGATTCTCTGCCTCAAGCAATTATTTCCCAAACCAAAGTCTTTAAATCGATGTCAATTATTGGTAAGATCTCTGACGGTGGGTGGTCTCCATGTTTTCTCCCCACAGACATTTCTCGGGCCATTGAATTGCTTGACAAGCTCCAGAGGACGGGGGAAGTGCCACCCCAGAAACTGCAGGCACTGCAAAGGGTCTTGCAGAGCGAGTTCTGTAATGCTGTGCGAGAGGTAAGCTGTGACAATGCCATTAAATGCCCATCACACCCTTCAAAGTTCAACTCAAATTATGTAGCCAAATCTGGACCTCAAGGCCAGAAGTACTGCTGATTTTCATTCTCCCCCTCCAATAAGTGTGACTGATTCAGATCTGGGGCACCAGGTGAGTGGAAAAAAAAGAATCAGCAGTACTTTAGACCTCCAGACTCGGATTTGTGTACTTATGTGAGATGGGGCTGATTATAGACAGGCCTATAAAACATTAATTGTTTGATTGCTGCCTATAGACTAGTTATTTGATTTCAGATATAAGATTTGTCATTCCTTCAACGTATAGTGTTGCGATTACGAAATAAGCTACCCAGTTTATGGACAGCAAGAACTACCAGGATCTCCATTTTTAACATGTCAGACCTTTTTATTTTTTTATTTTTATTTTTTTAACCTTTATTTAACCAGGCAAGTCAGTTAAGAACATATTCTTATTTTCAATGACGGCCTGGGAACAGTGGGTTAACTGCCTGTTCAGGGGCAGAACGACAGATTTGTACCTTGTCAGCTCGGGGGTTTGAACTCGCAACCTTCCAGTTACTAGTCCAACACTCTAACCACTAGGCTACGCTGCCGCCCCGGAAGTAATTGACGGAAGTAATTCAGCTTTGCAGTTTGCATTCGACTAACCTTCTTTCTGCCTTTTCTAAACAACTCTGTAGGTGTATGAACATGTGTATGAGACAGTGGACATTAACAGTAGCCCAGAAGTCAGGGCAAATGCCACAGCCAAGGTATGTCAAAACAACAACAACCAATATTAAACAACTCTGTAGGAAACTCTGGGTTAACAACCTCTCTTGTCTTGTAGGCCACTGTTGCAGCGTTTGCGGCCAGTGAGGGGCACTCACACCCTCGCGTGGTGGAGCTGCCTAAGACTGAGGAAGGACTTGGCTTCAATATAATGGGAGGGAAGGAACAGAACTCTCCTATTTACATCTCACGCATCATTCCTGGTGGAATCGCGGACCGCCACGGGGGCCTCAAGAGAGGCGACCAGCTTCTTTCTGTCAATGGGGTGGTACGTGTTGTTTATGCAGTCTCTGGTTGTGTCCGAATACCCATACTTGCGTTCTAAATAGTAGGCATTTTGGGAAGGCGAAAAAGAAAGTTTTGTAGAATGTGCAATTTCGAAAATTGAGTATGCTTTAAAAATTCCAGGTTGTCATACTCATTTTGGCTTTTTGTTTAGTAGTATTTGCTGCACTTGAGGAAGAGAATTGTATTTCGAGGCCCACGTGTGTCTAACAACAGCTGAGGGGACAAGCTGTACCAAAATAAATTAATGTAGGGAATCGACACAATTGCCCATTGTAGGATGAGCCTAGTATGCTGTTATATTTTGCTTACTGCATTCGTTTTTACTAAACACAATGTTCTAAATAGTACAGTTGAAGTCGGAACTTTACATACACTTAGGTTGGAGTAATTCACTTGTTTTTCAACCACTCCACAGATTTTTTGTTCACAAACTATCGTTTTGGTAAGTCGGTTAGGCGTCTTTGGGAGAGCATATGCTCTCATTATGATAAAACACTGGTTTAGTTAAACAGACAACAACAAAAAAGTGTCCCTTGTTTAGTGGTTTTACGCATCATCATGATGATGTGGCAACAACTTGCTTTTTGAAAAGTTCTATATCTTGAAAACTTGATTGCTGACATGCAACACATTTTGGGACTCTATCAACCAGTGGACTAATGAAAAAAATATATACTTTTGAGTGGATTATTCCTTTAAGCAATGGTCCCAGGACCAGGATACAGTTGAAGTCCGAAGTTTACATACACTTAGGTTGGAGTCATTAAAACTCATTTTTTCAACCACTCCACAATTTTTTTGTTAACAAACTATAGTTTTGGCAAGTCTGTTAGGACATCTACTTTGTGCATGACACAAGTAATTTTTCCAACAATTGTTTACAGACGGATTATTTAACTTATAATTAACTGTATCACAATTCCAGTGGGTCAGAAGTTTACATACACTATGTTGACTGTGCCTTTAACAGCTTGGACAGTTCCATAAAATTATGTCATGGCTTTAGAAGCTTCTGATAGGCTAATTGACATCATTTGAGTCAATTGGAGGTTTACATGTGGATGTATTTCAAGGCCTACCTTCAAACTCATTGCCTCTTTGCTTAACCTCATGGGAAAATCAAATCAGCCAAGACCTCAGAAAAAAATGGTAGACCTCCACAGGTCTGGTTCATCCTTGGGAGCAATTTCCAAATGCCTGAACGCACCACGTTCATCTGTACAAACAATAGTATGCAAGTATGCAACACCATGGGAACACGCAGCCATCATACCGCTCAGGAAGGAGACGCGTTCTGCCTCCTAGAGATGAACGTACTTTGGTGCGAAAAGTGCAAATCAATCCCAGAACAACAGCAAAGGACCTTGTGGAGATGCTGTATAAAATTATCTATATCCACAGTAACACGAGTCCTATAACCTGAAAGGCCGCTCATCAAGGAAGAAGCCACTGCTCCTAAACTGCCATAAAAAAAGCTAGACTACGGTTTGCAACTGCACATGGGGACAAATATCGTACTTTTTGGAGAAATATCCTACTGGTCTGATGAAACAAAAATAGAACTGTTTGGCCATAATGACCATCATTATGTTTGGAGGAAAAAGGGGGAGGCTTGCAAGCCGAAGAGCCCCATCCCAACCGTGAAGCATGGTGGTGGCAGCATCATGTTGTGGGGGTGCTTTGCTGCAGGAGTGACTGGTGTGCTTCACAAAATAGATGGCATTATGAGGTAGGAAAATTATGTGGATATATTGAAGCAACATCTCAAGACATCAGTCAGAAAGTTAAAGCAAATGGGTCTTCCAAATGGACAATGTACCCAAGCATACTTCCAAAGTTGTGGCAAAATGGCTTAAGGACAACAAAGTCAAGGCATTGGGGTGTCCATCACAAAGCCCTGACCTCAATCCTACAGAAAATGTGTGGGCAGAACTGAAAAAGTGTGTGCGAGCAAGGAGGCCTACAAACCTGACTCAGTTACCAGCTCTGTCAAGATGGAATGGGGCAAAAGTCACCCAATTTATTGTGGGAAGCTTGTAGAAGGCTACCCAAAACGTTTGACCGAAGTTAAACAATTGAAAGGCAACACTACCAAATACTAATTGAGTATATGTTAACTTCTGAGCCCTGGGGATGTGATGAAAGAAATATAAGCTGAAATAAATCCTTCTATCTGCTATTATTCTGACATTTCACATTCTTATAATAAAGTGGTGATCCTAAGTGACCTAAAACAGGGAATCTTTTCTAAGGATTAAATGTCAGGAATTGTGAAAAACCTGAGTTTAAATGTATTTGGCTAAGGTGTATGTAAACTTTGGACTTCAACTGTATGTATTATGATTAGTACACAGTATGCAGTTTAATTAAATAGCAGGCAAGCCAGATTTCAGACACGGCTACTATCAATATACATTTATCATATTCAGTCACCTAATTTCCTCCTAATCGTCCTTTTATCTCTTTCTTTCTAGAGTGTGGAGGGGGAGCACCATGAGAAAGCTGTGGAGCTTCTCAAAGCTGCCCAGGGCACTGTGAAGCTGGTGGTCAGGTACACTCCTAAAGTCCTTGAGGAAATGGAGTCCCGCTTTGAGAAGATGAGGTCTGCAAAGCGCCGGCAACAGAACAGCTATCCCCAATAGTGTTTTTTCATCACTGGCACGCAATTCCCTCATCTTTCACCCTCTTCCAGCCATCTGTCCCAGTCACAATTTTAACCTTCTTCTAAAACTTAGCACACTAAGTTTTTAGTTTGGATCCACATATAGTGGGGCAAAAAAGTATTTAGTCAGCCACCAATTGTGCAAGTTCTCCCTCTTAAAAAGATGAGAGAGGCCTGTAATTTTCATCATAGGTACACTTCAACTATGACAGACAAAATTAGAAAAAAAATCCAGAAAATCACATTGTAGGATTTTTAATGAATTTATTTGCAAATTATGGTGGAAAATAAGTATTTGGTCAATAACAAAAGTTTATCTCAATACTTTGTTATATAGCCTTTGTTGGCAATGACAGAGGTTAAACGTTTTCTGTAAGTCTTCACACCGTTTTCACACACTGTTGCTGGTATTTTGGCCCATTCCTCCACGCTTATCTCCTCTAGAGCAGTGATGTTTTGGGGCTATTGCTGGGCAACACGGACTTTGAACTCCCTCCAAAGATTTTCTATGGGGTTGAAATCTGGAGACTGGCTAGGCCACTCCAGGACCTTGAAATGCTTCTTACGAAGCCACTCCTTCATTGCCCGGGCGGTGTGTTTGGGATCATTGTCATGCTGAAAGACCCAGCCACGTTTCATCTTCAATGCCCTTGCTGATGGAAGGAGGTTTTCACTCAAAATCTCACGATACATGGCCCCATTCATTCTTTCCTTTACACGGATCAGTCGTCCTGGTCCCTTTGCAGAAAAACCGCCCCAAAGAATGATGATTCCACCCCCATGCTTCACAGTAGGTATGGTGTTCTTTGGATGCAACTCAGCATTCTTTGTCCTCCAAACACGACGAGTTGAGTTTTTAACCAAAAAGTTATATTTTGGTTTCATCTGAACATATGACATTCTTCCAATCTTCTTCTGGATCATCCAAATGCTCTCTAGCAAACTTCAGACGGGCCTGGACATGTACTGGCTTAAGCAGGGGGACACGTCTGGCACTGCAGGATTTGAGTCCCTGGTGGCGTAGTGTGTTGCTGATGGTAGGCTTTGTTACTTTGGTCCCAGCTCTCTGCAGGTCATTTACTAGGTATGTCTCCATTCCCTAATAATTGCTCCCACAGTTGATTTCTTCAAACAAAGCTGCTTACCTATTGCAGATTCAGTCTTCCCAGCCTGGTGCAGGTCTACAATTTTGTTTCTGGTGTCCTTTGACAGCTCTTTGGTCCTGGCCATAGTGGAGTTTGGAGTGTGACTGTTTGAGGTTGTGGACAGGTGTCTTTTATACTGATAACAAGTTCAAACAGGTGCCATTAATACAGGTAACGAGTGGAGGACAGGGGAACCTGTTAAAGAAGAAGTTACAGATCTGTGAGAGCCAGAAATCTTGCTTGTTTGTAGGTGACCAAATACTTATTTTCCACCATAATTTGCAAATAAATTCATTAAATCCTACAATGTGATTTTCTGGATATGTTTTTTCTCATTTTGTCTGTCATAGTTGAAGTGTACTTATGATTAAAATTACGGGCCTCTCTCATCTTTTTAAGTGGGAGGACTAGCACAATTGGTGGCTGACTGAATACTTTTTTGCCCTACTATATATTATATTTCTACCTTTTCTACACCCTACCCCTGCGACTTCTGACACCACGACTCAAGGCAAACACTAGATTTATCATATTTCTACAAGTAGTTGGTCATTCACGCTTTACATGTGCATTACATTTTGGGCTGCAATATTGGATGCCTTTTGAAGACCTATGAGACCCACAACAGAAGTTCATTGATTGAAGAGATGGTATTTATTTATTTTAGTACAGCCTTTATAATGTGCCTCAGGGCAATACAAATGTATTTAAACTTGTACTGTCATACTGTCATTCAAATTACCCTCATTTTCTTTTGGGTATAAAATTAGGCTCAGATGATTTAACACTTCAATGCCAGTTTACTAAGCATTTGCAGGAATGCAAACTTCACACCTGCTATTTTTGAGAGTGAAAAGAACTGGTAGTAATAGAATACATTTGGGATATAAGAGGTATAGAATATATAAATTCTCGAAGGAATTGTGTGTAAATTTATATAGAGATTTTGTGTTTACCAGTATATGAAGGCTACATGGAGACGTTATGTTTCACCATGGTCTCTTTTTTGTTTTTTTCCCTCCTGAAAATAACAGGTGTGAACGTTTTGGTAGATCTGTGTTTAGTATTCTAATCTTAAATTGTTAAGGAATTAAATAATACATTCTCTGAATTTATTTTTAACCTTGTGCTGATGTTTTTACTGTCTTACAAGCTTTAAAAAAAGATTTTGCTGTCTCGTAAAATATTCAGCAACTTCTAGCTTTTGCATCCCATGAATCATTTAGAGCCTTCACATGTGTAGGTTTTTAGTGGGCTGGGAGAAGGCTTACTAAGCACAGCATCTGTCTATTAAAATTCAGATAACCGTTTTCCCTTATGACAGCAAGGGGGGACAGTATACAATTTTGAGACCTGAGGCAAATCTGACATTTTAAATATTTAAAAACAGCAATAAGTCAGAACCTTTCGAAACCACAGGGGTATTTCATGAACAGGGTCAGTGGATTTTGAGATTCCCCAAGAAAGCTGCATTCCCATAGCCATTTTTTTTCTCTAATTTCTTTGAGTTATTTTGCTCTATTCACACATCAACTGTGTGGCCAACTCATTCAAAGTGGCTTTACAGTAGGTCAGCCAACTTGTCTCAGCAACGACACAAATGCCATTGTTGTCCAACACAAACTGACGTTTCCAAAAAGCATAAACGAGAAAAAGACAATTGCACTACCACCAGCATGGTTGTTTGAAATAGGGTGCTACCTGCTATCTTTCAATGCGGGTAAACCCTTTATTGAATGGCATTCATCAAAAATGCATGTTATCTACTGGTATGTGAAACCCACCTTCACTAATACAGTTCAAATAAAGACCAATAACGTTGCTATGCTGTTGCTAAGCTGTGGTTGAGTTAACAAAGCCATATTTTTGGTTGCTGATTTACAGGTTTGAATGATTACTTGTTGACCTATAAAATTAGGTACATGTCCCATTTGGGTGAACTATCCCTTTAAGATGTTAACTTAATTTGGCATCACTGATTTCAATTCCAGATATGTTATTTTTCACCTGAATAGTATAGTTTGTATTTGAATTTTATGGTCACTCGTGAATGTACTGTATAATTCCAGTTATATTGATAAAATAGATTTAACGTTTTTGCTGAATTGAATAAAATGTATTCATCTAAATCATGAAACATTTTGTATTTCATTCACAAGTTTTCTTCACTTCATAAAGAAAATATTCTATGTTCTATTCATACATTTAAACAGATGTGTAAAATAAACAAAGGCTTAACAGATTTGGCACACCATAGCAAGTTGGTTACATGTCGGCTTGCCCCTCAGTATGATTACTGAAATGTTGTCCTTGTGACTGACATTAATGGTTTCAACAGAATGGTCAGGACTGTTACCTTGCCAATTCCTAGAGCTTTTTGAAACACCCCTCAGGTTTCTACCCACTTATATTTTGGAAGGGTCAATAAAATATTTTTCTAAGTGTTTTCTTTTGATATTTTTTATTTTTTACAAGGGATTTTCATGAGAGAGAAAAATCCTGAAATGATTTGTATTCCTTTTCTGACTGTTATATTCTTGTTTTGAGTAGCAAGACCAAACTTGAAACTTTTATGAGAACTATTTGATATCATGTTTAATGTTTGCTTGTTTTGGACTGTTAGGTCTACTTACAAAATGTGCTGCTCTCAGTTTATTCTGTCCATTTGTATTGTGTTATGTTGATGTGGATGTATAGAATTATTTAGATCAAAATGATTTAGATCCAAAAACTGCACAAAATAAACGATACCATGAAAAATGTTTTCATTTGCTAATTTATATTCTCAATTTACTATTACCATCACTTTTATTGTGTATTTCCTTTAACAATTGTAGTTTTAACATGCTTATTTATATTCTCAATTTACTATTACCATCACTTTTATTGTGTATTTCCTTTAACAATTGTAGTTTTAACATCCTTTTTGTTTAGGAGGCCCACGTTTTTTGTTTGATACCAAATTTTGATGACGCCATATTATGTCATATTGCCAGAGGCAAGAATGGTACTATAGTAAGAGCTCTGTGCCGTTTCATAGAGTATGGCACTATGTTGGTACTAATGTAGTCCAAATTAGGTGTCTGTTCTAAGGTCACAGCACAGTCCCAGCTCCATCTGTCCCGTTATTGACCACTGAGAGTCAATGGCACTTTGCTGGACTGAACAGTGGCCCAATCACTTACATGCGGCGTATCATTATCACCATGTAGTGATTCCAGTTTCCCTAAATGTTTTTTTTTCTGACACTTTTCATTGGGTTGACGCCGCTCGGCCTCCGGACCATCTCCTCACTTCGACTTGCAAATCAAGTCCACCCTGTTGGAATTTTCTCCTCCAATCAAAATTCATTCGATTTCCCCGCCCATCACGCGTTTTTCCGTTTCCCCCTGCCTTGGAACTTCCTTTCCGCCTGTGCAAATCGCGTCGTGAACACGCATCTCTGTCCTTTCCGTGTCAAGTGAGTGTCTTTTAAAGGCAATTTAGGATATACACACCCAGTGAAAATAAGTCCAACACGGAACCATAACGTAGGCATTCCTTTCAAATATTTGTTTTACCCCTAACCTAAAATTGGACAGCAAATAATGTATTGGAGAGGAGCATGCTAGCCAGTTAGCTTGCTACCTAACAGCCATGACATGCCACCATGTGTACTCGCTCTCACTATTGTCTCAAAGAAACAAGGCCCAAAACTGTAGCTAACTAAGTGATTGGTAACATTATTCACTAGGGAGTTTTTCAATGCCACATCTTCATATTCTGATTGAATAAATAAGTTATCAGTGACAACCTCACTAACTGGAACTTTGTGGACAGTGCGCTAGCAAGCTCGACTAGATAGCTAATTTGCTAACCTCAGTTATCTAGCCAACGTTACCTAGTTAGCTAATCTATCAGATGTTTTGAGTAAGGCAATGAGTCCTAGTGTTTGGTTAAGATGCCCAACCAACGTGTTTTTTTCTCACTTAGATTCTGGAGAAGGTGTATAAATGTCACTCTTGAAACAAATGCAAAGTAGGCATGTATAGGCCTAGCTACTTGATCTGTGGGTATGACATAGGATTATACTGCGACGTTCCCTTTGAGACGCATGTTTAGTATTTGTCTAAAGTAACTTAACTGTATTGGATTTTTTTTTTTTTTTATGCCTTGTTTTTTGTTGTTGTCATATGATGTATAACTGCATCATGACCTGTATTGCAGAATGCGTTACGTTGCTGCATACCTGCTCTCTGCCCTTGGTGGTAATGCCAGCCCACAGGCTGCGGACATCAAGAAGATCCTGGAAAGTGTTGGCATTGAGGCTGACAAAACACGCATGGAGAAGGTATGCTTACTATCACATGTTTGACCTTATCTCAGTGTTGAGTAAAATAAACGCACAACATGTGTGTTCTGAAAGTTGAGCTCAAACATAAAACAAGCTTGCAATTTCTATGGACCACTAATCTATGACCCCTTTTTTTCCCCCTTCAGGTCGTCACTGAACTCGGTGGCAAAAATGTGGAAGAGGTGATTGCCCAAGGTGAGTTGCAGAACTGTCAATGCATAATCTAAAGTCACTGAAGAGAACACATCTTAGTCCATTCTGGACTAAGCACACTAGTGGTTTAATCTGCTAGACATTTGTTTTGAAACTCTAGCAAGGCTTATCTGCCACTGTATTAGTGTTATTAGTTATTGGTATATACAGCAATATAGTTGTATGGTCCTTCTGTAGCTCAGTTGGTAGAGCATGGCGCTTGTAACGCCAGGGTAGTGGGTTCGATTCCCGGGACCACCCATACGTAGAATGTATGCACACATGACTGTAAGTCGCTTTGGATAAAAGCATCTGCTAAATGGCATATATTGTAATTAAATCAGTTAACTGTAATTTCTCTCACAGGCTATGGTAAACTGGCCAGTATGCCAGCAGGTGGTGCTGTGGCAGTGGCCAGCTCAGGTGGAGCCGCTGCTGCTGGGGCAGCTGCCCCCACTGCAGGTGAGCATACATCAGAGCCCACATGAGTGTTCGAGATCCTTGTCAAGTTGACCTTTTGGATGTCTATCATTTTTCATACCAAACTGGGCTCAGTGCCTTCTAATGGGGTGTTAAGTTATAGATATTGATGTGTGGGTCAGCTCAATATCTATTGTGCACTTGGTCAGGCAAGCTAAATCTTATTTACCTTTACTATACATTGGAAATATTATAGTAATGGCCAGAACTGTCTCAATACAAACAGCATTAAAACAGTTTCATTGCTAAAGTCGCTCTGGATAAGAGCGTCTGCTAAATGACTTAAATGTAAATGTACATGGAATTTCTAATTGGCGGGGATCATTATTTTTATACATCAAGGCTGGTAGAATGGGACCGTTTTCAAAACAGCAGGTCCGTTTCAGATTAATAAATGGCTGATCAGCGCATTACTAGTTCATAAAGGGTAGTTTATTTTGTTTATGAACATGTATTTTGGTAAACTGTTTATTATATTACTTTCACTATAACTAGCTTTGAATATCTGTTTTCAGACAATGTATTTGGTGAAGATCGTATTGTTAATTGATTACTGTGATCTCTTTACAGCTGAGGAGAAGAAGGAAGAGAAGGAGGAGTCTGAAGAGGGATCTGATGACGACATGGGATTCGGCCTGTTCGACTAAACTTGTTAAAAATCTGAAATAAACTTTGTAATTAAGGAACAGGCTAAATGTTCCTTGTATTTTCTGCATTGGGTATTTTGCTTAATGAAAGTTAACTTTTTAAAAAAAAAATCGTCTGGACACAGTCAGTCGCTGAAGCATTTGGGTGCTGCATAGCCCTTGATCATGACTGTTCCATTACATTACACAAGTCATTGGATGTCTGCGTCTTCTGTACTGGGGAATTTTGTTAAGAGCCCTGGATGCTCAGTTTGAACATTACCACACATCACTTGCGGCAGTGTTTTGGAAGCAAAAGGACCTTGTCTTTCATATCAGATAGAAATATAATAAAAAATGATGTGTTCCAACACAAAAATACAGTATCTCCACGTTACAGTGTTTACAGAAAACAGATTGAAGTTAGTCTACTTACAACCTGTGCTAATTGACTATCTGCATCTCCTAACGTGTGTAAATGGACCCTACAAAAGGGTTGTCACTGGAAAAATACTATTGGCTGCAACCTAACTGTACAGCAAGTGAATTTAGCATTTGTGAGATTATTTTGGCATGTGAAAGTAGGGATTTATGTTTATAGAATTTTAACGCAATTGAGAATCGATTCATGTTTAGATGGAGTATTTGGCTGTTTAGGCTTCCAGAGCCACATCTTTAAACAACATGTAAGGTCCTTGGACTATAAGGGATACCGTAATGTACCTTTAATCAATTTTGGGGCTTGTTGCTGCAGTGCAGCCATGTGGAGGTGCAAGTAGTAATTTGCTTGCTATTGTACATTTTGAATCAAATTCTATTTTGGGAATTATAGTCAAGGTGTGTGACTGGTATTGATTGTTGACTAATTTCACTGCTACTACTCAATGATTTTGGTAGTTGCAAGTGTGGTAAAAGGTTAAATTCATGGGTAAAATAGCAGATGGTGCTATTTACCCTTCTGCTACTGGCCCTGTCCAGAAACAACCTGTCTCCCTAGGCACTTGTCTTGAATGGGTAGTATAACAAATGTTGGGCTCATGAGTCTGCAGCTACTCTTCCTAAGGTACACATAAAACATCACAGGCTAATACATACATTAATAGACAAGGACAGACCTACATACACATTTCAAATTGTATTTGTCACATGCGCTGAATACAACAGGTATTACAGTGAAATGCTTACTTATAAGCCCTTAACCAACAATGCAGTTTTAAGAAAATACCAACAAAAGAAAGAGATAATAATAACAAATAATTAAAGAGCAGCAGTAAATAACAATAGCGGGGCTACATACAGGGGGTACCGGTGTTGAGGTAATATGTGCATGTAGGTAGAGTTATTAAAGTGACTATGCATAGATAATAACAGAGTAGCAGCAGCATGGAGGGGGGCAATGCAAATAGTCTGGGTAGCCATTTGATTAGCTGTTCAGGAGTTTTATGGCTTGGGGATAGAATCTGTTTAGAAGCCTCTTGGGCCTAGACATGGCGCTCTGGTAGCACTTGCCGTGCGGTAGCAGAGAGAACAGTCTATGACTAGGGTGGCTGGAGTCTTTGACAATATTTAGGCCCTTCCTCTGTCACCGCCTGGTATAGAGGTCCTGGATGGCAGGAAGCTTGGCCCCGGTGATGTACGCACTACCCTCTGTAGTGCCTTGCGGTCGGAGGCCGAGCAGTTGCCATACCAGGCACTGATGCAACCCGTCAGGATGCTATCGATGGTGCAGCTGTAAAATGTTTTGAGGATCTGAGGACCCATGACAAATCTTTTCAGTCTCCTGAGGGAGAATAGGTTTTGTCGTGCCCGCTTCACGACTCTTGGTGTGCTTGGGCCATGTTAGTTTGTTGGTGATGTGGACGCCAAGGAACTTGAAGCTCTCAACCTGCTCCACCGCAGCCTAGTCGGTGAGAATGGTGCATGCTCGGTCCTCCTTTTCCTGTAGTCCACAATCATCTCCTTTGTCTTGATCACGTTGAGGGAGAGGTTGTTGTCCTTGCACCACACAGTCAGGTCTATGACCTCCTCCCTATAGGCTGTCTCAATGTTGTCGGTGATCAAGCCTACCACTGTTGTGTCATCAGCAAACTTAATGATGGTGTTGAAGTCATGCCTGGCCGTGCAGTCATGAGTGAACAGGGAGTACAGGAGGGGACTGAGCATGCACTTCTGAGGGGCCCCCGTGTTGAGGATCAGTGTGGCGGATGTGTTGTTACCTACCCTTACCACCTGGGGGCAGCCCGTCAGGAAGTCCAGGATCCAGTTGCAGAGGGAGGTGTTTAGTCCCAGGGTCCTTAGCTTAGTGATGAGCTTTGAGGGCACTATGGTGTTGAACGCTGAGCTGTAGTCAATGAATAGTATTCTCACATAGGTGTTCCTTTTTTCCATTTAATATAAGTTGTCCATTTAATATAAGTATACACATTTATGCCTTCATAACCATGTGATTCATAGACTACTGAATGCAAGTGAAACACACGAAAATCGAAGATGTGTTGCAAATAGGCTGCTGACACTGCTAAATTCCCCTGATGTAAATAATGCTACCATGTTCCTATAGTTACCACCCTTAATGGGTATCCTGGGTATAGACTTTTACAATTACCACCCTCAATGAGTTTCCTGAGGTAAGATGTAATCTCTTAAAGGTCCAATGCAGCTGTTATCTCAATATCAAATAATTTCTGGCTGACAATTAAGTACCTTACTGTGATTGTTTTCAATTGAAATGGTCCGAAATAATCATATCTTAATAGCAAAGAGCAATTCATCAAGAAAATAATTTTGCTATGACTGTCTGGGAATGGTCTGAGTGGGGAGGGGAAAACGGAAAACTAGCTGTTATTGGCAGAGAGGTTTGGAATGCTTTCTTATTGGTCTATTAACTAATTTGTCAACAGGCAAGCCAAAACTCCATCCCACCAAACAGGCAGAAATGTCAGCCGTATTTCAAACTACTCTTACACTAAAAGAGCATTATCATAATTTTCTACAATTTCACAGTATTATTCCAACCTCATAGTGTGGAAATATATAAAACACAGGAAATGACGTTTTTTACAGCACTGGGCCTTTAAATGTGTACAACTTTTGTTACAGCTACCACCCACAATGGGTTTCATTAGGTAAAATACAACTCTGGCACCTCCTCACCACTGATGAAAGGCATCTGCATGCTTCCCAGCCAAAATAGTTTTGTGACATTTTGGTTCTTTTTGGACTTCGGTATGGATTTTTTTCAGTTGTTCAGGCACACAACATTTTTTCTTGAGGCAAGCCAAAGTCGGTGTTGGTAGCCGAAGTCGGTAGCCAGAAGCCGAAGTCGGTAGCCGACTCGTAGACAATTGGTCAACAGTAAGGATTCTTCAATTAAGTGCCTGTTGTCATTCAAAGGGAGACAACTACTTCTCATGCACATTTTTTCACTTGAGAAATACTGCACCAAACATCTTAGTCAGATGCAAAATTATGTGACGAAGATCTCCTCTGCAAAAACATGTCAAAATTAATTACAGATTTCTTAAATTATCTTAGATTAATTCGGACTATTTTGAGGAAGTGTATACTGGCTATAGCATCTGAAAATTGACAAACAGTATTATTGTCGCTTTTTTCAAAATTTTCAAGCGAAAGCATTTTTAAGGTAGAATGCAAGCACACTCGTTAGGTTCGGCTAGGCGCCAGGCAAATTGAAGCATGCTGACGCCTTAACACAGGTGTCTCAGCCCTCTGCTGTACTCCCTGTTCTCGCACAACACCAACTCCATTATCAAGTTTGCTGACAACACCACAGTTGTAGGCCTGGAAAACAACAACAACGAGTCAGCCTATAGGAAGGAAAGTGAACTGGAATTGGAATGCCAGGACACCAACCTCCCCCTCAACATCAGCAAAAGAAAGGGTTTGATTGTTGACTTCAGGAAACAGAGGAGGGAAAGTGCCCCAATCCACATCAATGGGAGTCAGTAGTTTTAAACTCCTCAACGTCCACATCACAGAGGACTTGACATGGACCAACAATTACCAAAACTCTTGTCAAGTGGATGCAACAGCGTCTCTACTGAAGAAATTCAGCATGCCACCCCAGGTCCTCTTCAAATACTACCGTTGCACCATCAGAGCGTCCTGACTGGTTGCATCACAGCCTGGTCCGGGAATTGCTCCATCCATGACCACAAGACCCTCCAGCAGGTGGTGAGGACAGCCCAGCACAGGACATCTACTTGAAACGGTGCCTGAGGAAGGCCCGCAGCATCATCACGGACCCCACACATATCAGCTAAGAGCTGTTCACTCCATTACCATCGGGCAGACAGAATTGGAGCATGAAGTCTGATACCAACAGGCTCAGAGACCGTTTCTATCTACAAGTCATCAGACTGCTGCTATTCTCTGTTTATTATCTATACATAGTCACTTTAAAAACCTCTTAAGGATCCGCCCCTTTTTTCCCAATTTTCTCCTAAAATGACCCAAAATGAACTGCCTGTAGCTCAGGACCTGAAGCAAGGATATGCATATTATTGATAACATTTGAAAGGAAACACTTTGAAGTTTATGGAATTGTTAAATTAATGTAGGAGAATATAACACATTAGTTCTGAAATGCAAGAGAAAGGCCACAATGTATTATTCCAGCCCAGGTGCAATGTATATATTGTCCACTAGATGGCAGCAGTGTATGTACACAGTTTTATACTGATCCAAAGAAACATTGCATTTCTGTTCAACATTTTGTATCAAGACTGCCCAAATGTGCCTAATTGGTTTATTAATACATTTTCAAGTTCATAACTGTGCACTCTCCTCAAACAATAGCATGATATTCTTTCACTGTATTAGCTACTGTAAATTGGACAGTGCAGTTAGATTAACACAAATTTAAGCTTTCTGACAATATCAGATATGTCTATGTCCTGGGAAATTGTCTTGTTACGTACAACCTCATGCTAATCACATTAGCCTACGTTAGCTCAACTGTCCCGCGGGGGACCCACCGATCCTGTAGAGGTTTTAACTCTACCTACATGTACATATTACCTCAATTACCTTGACTAACTGGTGCCCTGGCACACTGACTCTGTACCGGTACCCCTTGTACATAGTCTCGCTATTGTTATTTTACTGCTGCTTTTTTATTATTTGTTCATTTATTTGACATTTTTTACTTATCTATTTTTCCATGAACACTTTTTTTTTGTTGGTTATGGGCTTGTAAGTAAGCATTTCACTGTAAGGTCTGTTCTATTCGGCACATGTGACAAATAACATTTGATTTGATTTGAAACCCGAACCCTTACCCTAAACCAACCCTAACCTTAACCCCAATGCGATTTTCTGGATCTTTGTTTTAGATTCTGTCTCTCACAGTTGAAGTGTACCTATGATAAAAATTACAGCCCTCTACATGCTTTGTAAGTTGGAAAACCTGCAAAATCGGCAGTGTATCAAATACTTGTTCTTCCCACTGTATATATTCATGCTACACACACATCACAACTGCAGCTACCAGACTAGTAATTGTTAAATTGTTATATACTGCACAATTTAAACACTTGCCCCCCAAACCCCGTCCTCAAAACACATGTAAATATTAGACTATAAATTGTGCCTTCCTGTATTATACTTGTTTAAAATGTTTATTCTATTCTACTTAGCCATTTACTTTATGTTCATAATCTTATCTTTTAGTATATATTATTGCAAATAAGAATTTATTTGGAAGGTGTATACCATGTGTATCCTGTACATACGACTAATAAAACTTGAAACATTCATGAACATGAAATAACCAGGCCTTGAATCTTGAGCCTTGTCACAGTCTATCGCCCTTAATAACGGGTTAGCTGAGATATAGTGTGCTATGGGTTTCATTGGGTAAAATTTAACATTCATGAACATGAAATAACCAGGCCTTGATCTTGAGCCTTGGTATAGTCCATCACCCTTAACGGGTTAGCTGAGATACAGTGTCATGTGTTACATTCTACCACCCATGAAGGGTTAGCTGAGGTATTGTGCTGGGCTTTGGACCTGCTCATAAAATGAACAAGGTCCCTGTGAATCAGTTGTTGTTACGCTCATATAAAATTAACCAGAATCAGATGGAAGTTTCACCTAAGGTCCTTGGTTCCGCTGAGGCTTTCACCTCAGCCACCGTGATCAGAGTTAACGGACGTGAAAGCAGCAACCTTGAATCATGTGGAGTTTCCTCCCTCTAAAGTTTCAACTTAATGATTCCCACATGAATTTCCCTACACCACATTCACACCCAGCAGCATCCACCAGTCACACACATACACACATATCAGTACACATTTTGGTATCATGGACAGAACAAGATTTTTTTAAAGAATGCTCACTTTATACACGTATGCCTAACATTCCATACATCAATAATACTTTGCTCTACTGAGGCAGGCCCTGATATCCTAATGTCACCGCACCAATGTTCTTTAAATAACTTGAGAGATTCTCACATCAGTCACCCACTGGTCACAGACGTCAATTCAATGTCTATTCAACATTGGTTCAACATAATTTCATCGAAATGACATGGAAACAATGTTTATTCAACCAGTGTGTGCCCAGTGAGTAGTCAGAGAGCTGAACAGAGTATCATATCATACAGAGCATGACTGAAGTCCTTACTCTACTGCTTTCTCTAAGCAGGCCCTGATATTGGGCATTCTATGTTACATGTCTAGTTTGTCTATTTCTATGTTTGGCCTGGTATGGTTCTCAATCAGAGGCAGGTGTTAGTCATTGTCTCTGATTGGGAACCATATTTAGGTAGCCTCGTTTGTGTTGGGTTTTGTGGGTGGTTGTCTCCTGTGTCAGTGTTTTTACCACACGGGACTGTTTCGGGTTTTCACGTTTCTTGTTTTTGTAGTTTATTCATGTATGGTTTCATTATTAAAGAACCATGAATTATAACCACGCTGCATTTTGGTCCGCCTCTCCTTCACCAGAAGAAAACCGTTACAGAACCACCCACCACAACAGGACCAAGCGGCGTGGTGACAGGCAGCGGAAGCAGGAGCAGCACAAGGAGGAATGGACATGGGATGATGTATTGGACGGCAAGGATTGCTACACATGGGAGGAGATCCTGGCGGGAAAGGATCGCCTTCCATGGGAACAGGTGGAGGTTGCTAGGAGAGCAGAGGCAGCCGGAGAGAGGAGCCAGCGATATGAGGGAACACGGCTGGCAAGGAAGCCCGAGAGGCAGCCCCAAACATTTCTTGGGGGGAGGCACACAGAAAGTATGTGCCAACTTCCTGTGCTTACAGGAGGGCGAGAGAGACCGGGCATGCACCGTGTTATGTGGTGGAGCGTACGGTGTCCCCAGTGCGGGTGCATAGCCCGGTGCAGTACATACCAGCTCTGTGTATCGGCCAGGCTAGAGTGAGCATCGAGCCAAGTGCCATGAAGCCTGCTCTACGCATCTGGTCTCCAGTGCGTCAACTTGGGCCGGCTTACATGGCACCAACCTTGCGCACGGTGTCCCCGGTTCGCCTGCATAGTCCAGTGCGGGCTATTCCACCTCGCCGCACTGGCAGGGCGACCGGGAGCATTCAACCAGGTAAGGTTGGGCAGGCTCGGTGCTCAAGAGCTCCAGTGCGCCTGCACGGTCCGGTCTATCCGGTACCACCTCCACGCATCAGCCCTCCGGTGGCAGCTCCCCGCACTCGCCCTGAAGTGCGTGTCCTCGGCCCAGTACCACCAGTGCCGGCACCATGCACCAGGCCTACAGTGCGCCTCGTCTGTCCAGCGCTGCCAGAGCCTTCCTCCTCTTCAACGCTGCCAGAGCCTTCCTCCTCTCCAGCACTGCTGGAGTCTCCAGTCTGCCCAGCGCAGCCTGAGCTACCCGTCTGCCCAGCGCCATCAGTGCCGCCAGTCTGCAAGGAGCCGCCAGTGCCGCCAGTCTGCAAGGAGCCGCCAGTCTGCAAGGAGCCGCCAGTGCCGCTAGTCTGCAAGGAGCCGCCAGTGCCGCCAGTCTGCAAGGAGCCGCCAGTGCCGCCAGTCTGCAAGGAGCCGCCAGTGCCGCCAGTCTGCAAGGAGCCGCCAGTGCCGCCAGTCTGCAAGGAGCCGCCAGTCTGCAAGGAGCCGCCAGTGCCGCCAGTCTGCAAGGAGCCGCCAGTGCCGCCAGTCTGCAAGGAGCTGCCAGTGCCGCCAGTCTGCCAGGATCCACCAGTGCCGCCAGTCTGCCAGGATCCGCCAGTGCCGCCAGTCAGCCAGGATCCGCCAGTGCCGCCAGTCAGCCAGGATCCGCCAGAGCCGCCAGTCAGCCAGGATCTGCCAGAGTTGTCAGCCAGTACGGAGCTGCCCCTCTGTCCCGAGCTGCCCCTCTGTCCAGTGGGGTCATTTAGAAGGGTCGCCGTGGTTAGGAGGCCAAGACTATGGTGAAGTGGGGGCCACGGTTTGTGTTGGGTTTTGTGGGTGGTTGTCTCCTGTGTCAGTGTTTGTACCACACGGGACTGTTTCGGGTTTTCACGTTTCTTGTTTTTGTAGTTTATTCATGTATGGTTTCATTATTAAAGAACCATGAATTGTAACCACGCTGCATTTTGGTCCACCTCTCCTTCACCAGAAGAAAACCGTTACAGATATACCTTTAACCCAAACACCAGACGTGCTCGAGATGAAGATGCTACAAGCTATTTAGGTCAGAGGCATTGTGATGTGCTGTTTTATTCATTTTTTTGCCAAAATGTTGCTCTCTGATGGTCCAATTACCCTTTGTGTTGAATGAGTGAGAGTTGCAGATAAGTGAGAACTGGGTTAATGTCAACTTGTGTAAAGTTGTGAGAGTTGGTAAACATAATTGTCACGCCTTGGTCATTGTATCTTGTGTTTTTGTTATATGTTTGGGTAGGCCAGGGTGTGACATGGGTTTATATGTTGTATTTCGTATTGGGGTTTGTATTAATTGGGAGTGTGTATTATTAGGGGTGTGTCTAGTTAGGCTTGGCTGCCTGAGGCGATTCCTAATTGGAGTCAGCTGATTCTAGTTGTCTCGGATTGGGAACCGTATTTAGGTAGCCTGAGTGCGCGTTGTATTTCGTGGGTGATTGTACCTGTCTCTGTGTTAGTCACCAGATAGGCTGTAATTAGTTTCACTCGTTTGTTGTTTTTGTATTTTCAGTTATTTCATGTACAGCATTTTCTTCATTAAAAGTCATGAGTAACCTACACGCTGCATTTCGGTCTGACTCTCTTCAAACAGCAGACGAACTTCCTTACAATAATAAGGATGCAGCTGTCAGCATTGGTGTGCTTTGTCAGCAGCTACTGGCTGTTGGGCAGGTGGTAAATTGGCTGTGCCAAATAATCATTCACGTTTTGTGCCTCCACTAGCCCCAGTAAACACAATTTTCTGAGTCCGAACAATGCAATGTTTCTATCTAGGACACAGGATGGAATTAAACATAAGCTGCCCTCCCAAGCAAAAAGCCAGTAACTGCTCATAGAGTGGAACTGAGAAAAATGGCTTCAAAGTTTTTTAATTGTCCAGCCAAATGAATTCTAGGGAGATCATTGGAGATGTAATGATCTGTTGCCTTACTATGAGTAATTTTTTTAATTCATGTTGACCCTGACCTCTGACATGACCTTTGACCCTTAAACGGCAGTTACTGCCTTCTTCCTTGGCGTGATATGTTATAAATTGCAGGGTAAAACCAAAGCAAAGAGAACTATCTGCCATTTTCATTTGTTAGTTTACTATTCTTCTCATTTATGCTATTAATACAAGAGCAGTCTAATTACTAACAGTGTAACAGTGTTGAAACTGCATCTTTTGTGTGTCTTCCACTAAGATACCAGTTGCATTTACATAGAGATGTAAATTCTGCGCCCATGTCTTGTTATAAGAATAAATGTGAAAAGCAGGACTGCAAATGTTTGAATTACATGAAATGATTACCTGTCTTTTAATATATAATGATGGAACATGATAGAAGTATGACATAGGGTAATACAAATTATAAAAAATTACCATGAGATTGCTAATAAAAACATTTTATTTGTATTTTTTCAAATGACACTTTTGAATGAATAAATAACAGCTTTAAGAATACATTTTAAACATATTTACATGTTCATATACCCAAATGACAATTGGCTACCATTGATAAAATGCTGAACAGTTACATTGAATTTTTAAGTAACATTGAATTTTTAAGTAAAACTTCTTCCGTGCTCTTCCATATCACTCCTTATCCTCAGCAAGGCTGTGGACAGCCAAGGCATTCCAGAACTGCCTTCGATTTGCAGGCATCAGAGGACATAGCTTGGTGATTATGTCCAGCTTCTTGGACTCTTCTATCCCGCTATCCTGTTTACGTAGTGTTGAGGGTGTCTCTAGAGTGACTCTTCATGATAAAGTCAAGCTCTGTGAAGTCCTTTTCTTCATGGGAGACTTTGTAGAAGAGGCTCCTGGATCCACGTCTCAACTTGATCTCAGCCATCTCTGCCAGCTTTGGTGCTGTTGCCTTCTTCAGCTTGTGGATGGAATGGCCAGCTTTCCATGCCAGGATGTTTTCCTTTTTCATTTCAACCACCTCCACCTTGCCTGCATTGAAAGTGGCAACCACATGGAGGAAGTCCCCAAAGTCGTACACCACAGCTGCAGGTCGAGCTTTCATTTCCTGTTCCATGTCATGGTGGAAACTGTCTGCAGTCATGAAGGTGTGTCCTGGCTCGAAGAACTTGAGGGTGATGTTCTCCATCAAAGTTGAGTCAGCATTGACAACACTCACCAGTGATGTTAGGAGGCACCAGTTTTTGTTTTGAGAAGTGCAGTTATCCACCCAATACACTGCATGCTTGACATCTCTCTCATTCTCGAGTGCTGTTACGTAAGATGAAGTAATCTCCTCTGCCTTCTGAACAGCTGTTCCTTCATGCCATACCACTGAGATTGTTTACTGCTTCTTTTGAGACTTCTTTCCAATGGTAATGAATGTCTCGTGATATGCAACGATTATTCTTGTGAACAATGCTGTTTTCACACCTGGCATGTGAGGGGGCATGGTGACTTTTTGTTTTGCATATCAACGCTCCTCACAGACCAATCCTCAGGCCAATCTTTCTGTGCATCAGCCTGATAATGGCTTCTGCTCTGCCCTGCAGATTTCTTATGTTCCTCATATTTCCTACATTGCATGCAGTCGGGGTTGGTGATGGTGAATTCAGGTGCTGCATGGCTGTTGTCTTGGCAGGCTTGGGTTTCCATGGCCTCATTCTCCCTGTGCTCCGTCTTCAGATGATGACCCTGCACCAAACAGAGCTCGCACTCCTCCTCTCCAAGCTTCACAAAGCTGATGTTCCTTCCCTTTACCGCCTTGCGATAAGTTTCATAACCGCAACTGGCCTTTTTGTTCTTCTCCTTGTAGTCATTATGCATGAACCGAATATTGACGTCACTGGGTAGGTAGAGGCGATGTGGGGCATGCTCTCGTCTGTAGTGGCTGATTTGGGATGGAAGGACTCAATGTGTTGCAGGATTGGATTCATGTTCAATTTGCTCGCTGAAGCTTTCTTTCCCCTCTGATCCTTTGGTGGAATCAGTTTGGTGGTGATTGACTTGCCCATCATCGTGACAATCAGCCTGTCATTTATGGGATGGTAGCCAAATGTTGTCAGAAAAAACACTTTGCACACCTGTTGTGCAGAACCGCTCTGGTTTGGAAGATTGTACAGAAACGACCTGCTGCATCGACTGTTAGGACCAACAGTGATATTTTTCTTAGATTGCTGTGCCACCATGTGGAAGATCCATGTCCTCTTCTCCTTATACTTTATCTCCCAATACTTTTCCCATATTTACTTTTGCCTACCCTGTGAAATATTCTGAGTACATTGTCTCTTGCATTTGGGACCACATGGCTTATCCATTGGTGGAATCTTGGATTTCTTGTTTGATAGGTTGTCTGGATGAACTTTACAACCAATTACATTTTATAACCTATGTTTCAGTACCCTCATTAACTGTCAGTTCATGACATCAATATACACTGAGTGTACAAAAACTATGTGTGTGTTGACACATTGTCATGAGTGTGTGCTGCTATACCACTGGTGACAGTGTGGCCTCATTGAAAGAGTGTGTGCGTTAGTGGTTCACGTCTCAGCTGTTGGTTCACCCCCCGACTGTATGTGATAAAGTATATATGTGATAACGGTCTGAAATTGTGTAACAATGCGGGGGGCTCCGTATAGCTCCGCATTGACATTATTGGTTGACTGTAGGTGGAGGCGGGAGGTCCAGTATAAACACAAACTCACTTCCTTGACAACTTCCTTCACAATAGCTCTGCTCCGCTAAGCGCAAGAAGAATGAAAGTCCTGACGTCTGCGGCTGCTGCATCGCAGTAAATGCTGTACGGCCACTTCAGATGGCGGATTGACCACGCAGAGCCTATAACCCGCAAATATACACTGAGTGTACAAAACAACACCTGCTCTTTCCATGACATAGACTGACCAGGTGAATCCAGGTGAAATCTATGATACGTTATTGATGTCACCTTTAAATGTAAAATCCCTGGTTCTGGTACTGGTTCCGACCGACATTTTCGCAAATAAATAGTTCTGTGGACACCATAGATCAAAATGGCTTGCATTGAGTGATAGCCCTGGTTCCAACGGACATTGTATGATATTTATTGAACCTGTATGACACAGGATGTGAAATCTGAAAACACTTAACTCTTCTGACAGTCCAGCAACTCATTCACTCATGCCGCCAAACATACCCTCATAAAACTGACTATCCTACCGATCCTCGACTTCGGCGATGTAATTTACAAAATAGCCTCCAACACTATACTCAGCAAACTGGATGCAGTCTATCACAGTGCCATCCGTTTTGCCCCCAAAACCCCATACACCACCCACCACTGCGACCTGTATGCTCTCATCGGCTGGCCCTCGCTACATATTCGTCGCCAGACCCACTGGCTCCAGGTCATCTATAAGTCTTTGCTAGGTAAAGCTCCGCCTTATCTCAACTCACTTGTCTCGATAACAACACCCACCCGTAGCACGCGCTCCAGCAGGTATATCTCACTGGTCATCCCCAAAGCCAACACCTCCTTTGGCCACCTTTCCTTCCAGTTTTCTGCTGCCAATGACTGGAACGAATTGCAAAAATAGCTGAAGTTGGAGACTTATATCTCACCCACTAACTTTAAACATCAGCTATCTGAGCAGCTAACCGATCGCTGCAGCTGTACACAGCCCATATGTAAATAGCCCATCCAATCTACCTACCTCATCCTCATATTGTTTTATTGACTTTTTTGCTCTTTTGCACACCAGTACTTCTACTTGCACATCATCATCTGCACATCTATCACTCCAGTGTCAATTTTCTTCATTCTAATTACTTTGCCACTATGGCCTATTTATTGCCTTACCTCCTCACGCCATTTGCACACACTGTATATAGACTTTTTAAAATTGTATTATTGACTGTATGTTTGTTTATTCCATGTGAAACTCTGTGTAGTTGTTTGTGTTGCACTGCTTTGCTTTATCTTGGCCAAGTCGCAGTTGTAAATGAGAACTTGTTGCAATTGCAGGTCGCTGCAATTGCTTCACGCCATCCATTCCACGTCCCTGACCACATTATTTGAACAAGCATACATTGGCTTTGAGCCTACATTGTAGAGTAGCATGAGAGAGTGGTTACATCACTGTAGCACATTCAGATATCGATTTATAGCCATTCATCTCTAATAATTCATAGATTTTAAACAAAAAACACTTTCTGTTTGTCATAAATGGATAAGATTTAATGAGTTTAGGAAGCCAAGCTAGATGGGGGCAGATGTTTTGATCAAGAGAGACCTTTAGAAAATATGCACATTTTCTCGAACAATAAACATACAAATATGTATTTTACAGTTATAAAGAAGGTGACATCTTATAGTTAGTCATTTTATTTGATTATGTAAAGCATATAAGTCAAGTCTTATTCTTACAGTTTTGTTGAATAGGAAATAAATCATAAAATATTTTATATTTTTTATCATATTTGTACTATTTACTTGAGCTTGTGTCCTCACAAGTGACCACACCTCAGCAATGTATTATTTTTTTAAATTATTATTATTATTTAGAAAGTTGAGATTTGAACCTTTCTTGGGGTATGCAGCATTACTAGTTATTGTTTATGACCCTTTCATGATAAACAATTACTTTTGGGGATTACGTAGATTACATTTTGTTACATTTAACTGGTTAAATCCGCTTCAATCAGTGTAGATGAAGGGAAGGAGATAGATTAAAGGATGTTAAAGTCTTGAGACAATTGAGACATGGATTGTGTATGTATGCCATTCAGAGGGTGAATGGGCAAGACAAAAATATACCCACAGACATTATTTTAACGGTTTTCGAAACTTCAGAGTGTTTTCTATCCAATGCTACCAATTACAGTGGGGGAAAAAAGTATTTAGTCAGCCACCGATTGTGCAAGTTCTCCCACTTAAAAATATGAGAGAGGCCTGTAATTTTCATCATAGGTACACTTCAACTATGACTATGACAGAGAAAAGAAATCCAGAAAATCACATTGTAGGATTTTTAATGAATTTATTTGCAAATTATGGTGGAAAATTTGCTGCAGGAGGGACTGGTGCATTTCACAAAATAGATGGCTTCATGAGGCAGGAAAAATTATGTGAATACATTGAAGCAACATCTCAAAACATCAGTCAGAAAGTTAAAGCTTGGTCGCAAATGGGTCTTCCAAATGGACAATGACCTCAAGCATCCTTCCAAAGTTGTGGCAAAACGGCTTAAGGACAACAAAGTCAAGGTATTGGAGTGGCCATCACAAAGCCTTGACTTCAATCCTACAGAAAATGTGTGGGCAGAACTGAAAAACCATGTGCGAGCAAGGAGGCCTTCAAACCTGACTCAGTTACACCAGCTCTGTCAGGAGGAATGGGCCAAAATTCACCCAACTTATTGTGGGAAGCTTGTGGAAGGCTTGTGGAAAGCTAACTGAAACGTTTGACCTAAGTTAAACAATTTATAGGCAATGCTATCAAATACTAATTGAGTGTATGTAAACTTCTGACCCACTGGGAATGTAATGAAAGAAATAAAAGCTGAAATTAATCATTCTCTCTATTATTATTCTGACATTTCACATTCTTAAAATAAAGTGGTGATCCTAACTGACCTAAAACAGGACATTTTTCCTGGATTAAATGTCAGGAATTGTGAAAAACTGAGTTTAATTGTATTTGGCTAAGGTGTATGTAAACTTCTGACTTCCACTGTATAGCACATTATATGCTTCCTAGCATTGGGAGGAAGTGTATGATGAATGACATTAATTGAAAAGTGCAAATGAGAGATTGTGAGACCTAGTGGCAAAGGAAACGAGACAGTCTTATTCATGGGTTGGATTTTCAACCAATGTTTATGGCATTATGTTGCAGCATTTTCTGGTGTGATTATATGATACACTGTATGACAATGACCCGACAGACCTCTGCTCTTGCTGGCTGACTGCCTGGTACACACAATGGTTATTAACTGTGTGTTGCATACCAGACAGTCAGAGATAACTGTGGTGATGATAGTACTGTTTATCTGCTACAGCTGTTCAGTGTCATGTAGTGTCAGTATTTAGTCACATGGTGATGATTCTTCCCATTATTTAAAATCAAGTCTAGCCTGAAACGTGTAGCCACACAACTGTAATAGAAGAATTTATCATGGTTTTGTATACTTATCTGAATTTGCTCTATATTTCCACCATGATAATGCCAATCAACTAAGTAGGACTACACCATAAATAAGTAATTTCACTACTGGTATCTCATTCATGTGGCCACAGTTAGACTCTCATAGCCTATTTTAATGTGATTTTAATGTGTGGCATCCATTGTGTTTGGGATTCTGAGATATTTTGTGTCGATCAGACTATGACATCTGTTCTGCTGTTGTCACTTCTGGGAAATTCAAATACCCTCTTCAAAATACCTGTTACCAAATATCATGAATTGTCTGCATCTCTGCTATGAAAATGTGGTCTACGTGACTGTTTAGTTCCTTATTTGATTAATCCTGTTAATTGTGTAAGGCCAGCCGTTTTTAAAGTGTGACCTGACCTGGGAAAAACTCTGGGTCGATCCTTGGGAGCCTTAGCCTAGTATTTTTTTGGTTTTGTCTGGTGGTCTGGAAAAACTCTAGGCCAGGGATCATCAACTAGATTCAGCCGCGAGCCGATTTCTTCTTGAGTGGTGCTGGAACATAGACTGCAAATTGACTGCAAGAAGCCCAAGAATATATAATATTTGGCTAAAACATAATTATTTCAAACCTTGCTTGCATTTGATCTCTCTATTATGGTTGAAAATGAATTTGAGGTATTCAGCAGACACTCTTATCAAGAGCAATTAGGCTTAAGTGCCTTTTTCAAGGGCAAACATATCATTTTCACCTAATTGGCTCGGGAATTCGAACCAGCAATCTTTCAGTTACTGGCCCAGCGTTCTTAACCGCCAGGCTACCTGTCACCCAGATTGCTCAAATAAAACTCACTTAAAGCGGGCCGCCAGTTGGGGAACCCTGCTCAAAGCTCTACTCATGTGATACCATTTTCATCCATTTGCTATGGCTCACTGAGTAAGAAAGGATTTCAAACAAGTGCGTTGCTTTACCATATAGTTTACAATAGTTTGACCGAATAGAGTAATATTTTATATGAAAAAATGATGTGCTTTGACAGTCCCTCATTGCGCCAATCTCCTCCCCTTACTGCTTTTGACGACGTCATTCCCTATTTAACCACTGCGCAACGCTCACGACTATCAGTTTGCAGACGAGAGTAAAGGTTACCTGCTTCAACAGTGCTTGAACGGCAACCTTCTACTCTTTCGAAGCAATTTATTTTTTTGATGAAATTCATCCCTTTTAAGAACCAAATTAGATCAAGCTACCCATAACATTTCGGAACATCGTTAATACGAACTATTCGAATCACTAACACCACCACTTCGGACCAGAAAAAACAAGGTAAGACATAACATATCTAGCTAAGAATAAATAAGTTACTAAACTAACGTTAGCTGGTTGGCATAATAGTTGGAAGGATTATGTAAGTTAACGTTGTAAATCGCTCTGGATAAGAGCGTCTGCTAAATGACTTAAATGTAAACGTAGTTAGCTAGCCACTGCCGCCCAAGGCCGTACTAGTGAGGGTGGCTAGCTAACTAGGTTAGGTAACAAGCTACGCTACCTACTGTAGCCAGCTAGTTAACGTTAACACGCTTGCGACGATAACGTAATAACGCGGAGTAAATCTTACAATGTTTAAATAGCTACTAGTAGTTAGCTAAGTTGTCTTATGGCGGTGTTTTTCGATATCACGGTGTTTTACTTCATATCCTTGTTTTGCCAAATTCTGGCTTCCAGTATTGGGAACAATTTTTTAAATTTTTTTCCAGTGGTCGTCTACTTGATTTGCCGTTGCGTCGTCACAGCACCAATTTAACTCGCTGCGATCCCAGACGTAGCGTTTTCGCAATCTCCTACGCACACTGCGCCCTTTGTTCTTCTCTGCCTGTTTCAGTGAGCTCTCCTCGTTTGCGGTAGAATTAAGTGGGAAAGTCGCGAAATTCTATCAACTAAACATTCTGTCTGAACTCGCTCTCGTTAACAACTTAGCCATTTTATCTTCGCTCAAATAAACTTCATTTGTCAAAATAGAATTTCAGTTTTTTAGACTTATTTAATTTGGTTAGTCAGTTAAGGCCAAACCCGAGGCACTGCGATACAATGCCTTTGACCGCTGTGTGACATGAATATCCCATGTGACATCAATAAAATGCCGAACATTTTATTTTACTGTCAAAATTGACTACAGTGTAAATGGGATAATTGGGGTAATTTATAGATGTTCCGAAGTAGCCCCAGAGGTTTATCGAAAGACTAACCCAAATCATAATTAGGACTCTTCCCACTCTTCCCACCTATCAAACCACACCCTGGAACCAGTTCAGTCATAGCTGGTAGCATTTCTTAATGAACCAAATCAAAAACAAGTCTATATCAGGAAGTGCAGTCGCCCTTATAGCAGACCATCTGCTTAATCTGTGTATGTATTAACAAACCATTTATCTATTGCATGGACTATGACCTGATGGCACCAACTTTCTGTAACGTTAAGACTGAATTATTGAAGGGTGACAGTCTTCACTTTGGCATCCGTGCCCTCCATGCTGTTTTAAGTGCCGGAATTCATTGAACCAAGTGTCCGAAACATGCCTTCCTTTCCTCTTTTGACAGTTATAATGTATTTCAATTTCAGAAACATGCCTTCTGTGAGACAGAACTTCCATCAGGACTGTGAGGCTGCCATCAACCGGCAGATCAACCTGGAGCTGTACGCTTCCTATGTCTACCTGTCCATGGTAAGAGCAAGAGACTGGAATGGAGATGTAGTAGGGAAGAAGGGTTTGGTAAGCGTGGTCAAGGACACTAGTATGACAACTTGAATGACTGATGATTAGATTACAGGTCCACGGAGTCATGCGGTGTGTAAAGTTTACACCCCATGATGGTGCAGGTGGGCGTGTTCAACACCCTGGGCTCGGGCACTCATTTTAATAGTAGGACTGTGCGGCATGGCCTAAATCATTGTTTTCTACCTTGTGAGTAATTATTTATTTAGTTATCACACGCTCTGAATAAGCTTTGAAAAATAAAATTTCAGAAGTCTGCAATCATGAATTCAGGCTTGTGAAATTATATCTAGGCTAAATATATGCCTTCCACAACCGTAAGGCTCACTAATATATTAATCAAAGTATTTTAAAGTGCTTTCTTCCAGTAATCACTGATAATGGGAGGCTAGCATCTTTATGCCCCTAACCTTCTCACTTTTTATTCACGATTCAGTCAGCACTATTTGTAATCATGGTACTGTATATGTTTAACATTCTATTTAGTGACTCCTGAATTATGCTTTATTTACTGTTCATTTCTATTGGATGCTAAATAATCTGAAACAAACAGCAAATGCATCCAACCAATTTGTGTAGACAAGCTTGACGTCGTCATTGTGCGCTAGGAATATGGGACCAAATACGTACATCTTAATTCACTTGTTAATTTGTCTCAGTCCAACTATTTTAGGGGACCAAAAGTGTTATGTTTAAAAAGTGCTGTACTTTCTAAATGGTTTACCTGATATGGGTGAAAATACCCTTAAATTAAAGTGGGCAGTCTGCACTTGAACCCCAGTCATTGTATCATTTCAAGTGCTGGAGTACAGATCCATTTCACTGTACCAATACTTGTGGAGCTCATTTTATCTGCTTACTGATGGCACAGTGATCACTAAACACACATTGATTCCCACTGATAGCCAGCCACTACTTATGTCAAGATGAATATTTTGATATTGGGCTCTCGATTTGACAAAGTTAAGGTCTTGTGATCAGCTTTTCATGATAGAAGTGGAACCAGCCAGGTAGCTTTGAACTAAAGGTCTTTACTTTTCACTCCGTCTCAGGCGTATTACTTTGATCGTGATGACCAGGCCCTACACAACTTTGCCAAGTTTTTCAAGAACCAGTCCCACGAAGAGCGTGAGCACGCTGAGAAGCTGATGAAAGTTCAGAACCAGAGGGGAGGGAGAATTTTCCTGCAGGACATAAAGGTGATTGTGTGCGCAAGTGCTTGTGTGTACGTCCATGTTTTGCCTGTTAGGAAATGCGTGCTTTCAACGGGATTTTATTGTGGGGATATGGTAGTGCCCATCTAGGGAGGGCCAATGGGAGATTGAGGGTGTGGACCACTTATCTCTCACAGACATTTAAACTGCTGCCAGTGATCAAAACTGTCAGGGAAAATGTATGGTTGCAATGAGAGAACATTAAACAGCAGTCATATTGGATCCTAGAGAAAGACAGCCTTTGCTTACAGAGTAATGCAATGAGGGGTTAAGAGAACTGACATTTTAAACTTGACTGATTGGATGCTTAATAATGTGTACTCCAGTTTCTGACATAAGCTGGTGGGGGGTGGTGTGGAAGCACTACTGCTGCTCTAACAGCATATGTATGGCTTGTTCCAGAAACCAGAGAAGGATGAGTGGGTTAGCGGTGTGGATGCCCTTGAGAGTGCCCTGCAGCTGGAGAAGAGTGTAAACCAGTCCCTGCTGGACCTGCACAAGGTCTGCTCTGAACACAACGACCCACACGTGAGTATTTGGAGACAAGAACTATACAAAGGCAAAATACCATGTTATTTTAACTGCAAGATGTTAAAAATGTCATAGTTCAAATCTGAATCTAATCCACCCACATTTCACATATGAAAAGCCTGACCTACGTCAGGTTTTTTCCGTGTACACTTTCGTCAGTTCAAGTCCAGTGGGGCACATGAAGGTTTTACTACTCTGGGTTGTAAAACTTTTCATCTAGGGTCTAGAAGAAACCTAGATTATTCATCCCTGTTCTGTTTGAGGCATCACATCAAGTTTTGCTTAACTGTTTTTCCTTGTGCTCCTGTTGTCCTTTTCTTTTTCTCAGATGTGTGACTTCATTGAGACACACTACCTGGACGAGCAGGTGAAGTCTATAAAGGAGCTGGGTGACTGGGTGACCAACCTCCGCCGCATGGGTGCCCCGCAGAACGGCATGGCCGAGTACCTGTTTGACAAACACACTTTGGGGAAGGAGCGCGAATAGATGGACCCTCTATTTTCTTGCTGTAGTTCTGTCTAGCTTGATAAATCTGACTAGTCTATTTTTCTGTCGGACTGGCATCAATAAAGTTTATCCTTGAATCCTTAGTTTGCACTAAGCTTCAACCTCCAGTTCCTATAAGCCAGTAGCTCTTTGCCTCTCAAAATTGACTGTATCCCCTGCTTTTGTTTTGATGGCAGTTGTCGTGAAATAAAAACCCTCTGGATTCTGATTTCTGCTGGTGTGTGTGTCTAAAGATTAGTGTAAATGGTCAGCATTCAGACTGTTAAACACTGATCAAAACTGGTCTGACACAAAAATGGATGTAATAAGGCCCATTCAAGAAGTTTGAAGCGCTAGTGGAACCTTGAATTGAGTGACTATATTGATTAGAATGGCACTGATATTTCTAAGAAATTATTTAAGCAAATTCAGCTGATCCCATTGCAATATTAATGTGTGTGCAGGGCCCCAGTGATTCAATGCTCTTGTTAAGAAACCTCAACACCCAGGTGGCTCTGAAAGGCTTTAATAGAAACTGTCACGAGTACGCCAAACATTAGGAAAGCCTTTGTAATATTGCGTTACTGTATCTTCCAATGTTTTGAGTTTCATTCCAATGCTTTATCCAATTTCATTCAAGTGCTTATGGATACATTTGAGTAAAAATGTACTGTCCTCAGGTTTCCATCCAACCTTATGTACATGTCGGAATAAAGATCTTGTCACCCCCCACAATTTTAAGTTGCTCATCCCTGTTGTAGGCTATACCTGTGTATCTACGAGCTGTTGGCTTGAGTGAATGTGTCAATACCAGAGTGGGTTCCTTTGCTATAAACTCAATATTTTATGTAAAATCATCAGTTTAAAATGTGGTGGAAACCAATTTAACATTTAAGTCTGACTTGTGTTCAGACTCGCTCGTGCGGAAACGCCTATGCTTGCGCCGGTTTTAAATGCTAATTTGAATGTCATTGAACACAAGTGTCCATTTTTCTCAAACATCCTTTCTGAATTTAAAAGTTAACTTCAAAGTAATCTAGTTTGTCAAAAGTATCTAATCTGATTACAATTTAGCTGCTAATGAAATGGATTACACTTACTGTTTTTTGTAATCCTTTACGTGTAACGGATTAGATGTAATCTGTTACTCCCCAACCCCGCCCTTTGTGTACAGGGGGGTCTATGACATCCTATCTAGGGTTCTACATCTATGATCAATGTGTCATTTGTACTGTTAAATATGTAGCCATATGGATATGTCACATTTGACTATGAAACATTGCAGTGGTACTGTTTTCTCTGAGGTGGATTTATGGCATTTTGCAACAGAATATGATAGTCTCTTTGAAATGAAACCATTAATGATAGATTTCAAACAAATCCACGTCTGTCATTTAATAACCATGCCCTGATGGGGAAAAACACTGTCTTTATTTCATTTCAACTGTCTATTTGGGGCTACGGTTTGTTTTGGACAGGACAATAGTAACACTGTCAAAAACAGGATGTGATGTTGAGGAAATTCCGAAGTTTCATTTCCAGTCAGAACTGTTAGGAAAGGAGAACTGGCATCTCAGCTGGCTTTCACTGCCAACAAAACATTACTGTGCTGCAAGTTTATAATGTTCAACTAAAACTGAAACTAAAACAAATATTAATCATGAAAAAAATTCATACTCATACACATGACATGCACATACATTTATACTGACAACACACACTCATGAAACACTGCTGCTGCTCTATTCATCATATACAGTGCCTTGCGAAAGTATTCAGCCCCCTTGAACTTTGCGACCTTTTGCCACATTCCAGGCTTCAAACATAAAGATATATAAAACTGTATTTTTTTGTGAAGAATCAACAAGTGGGACACAATCATGAAGTGGAACGACATTTATTGGATATTTCAAACTTTTTTAACAAATCCAAAACTGAAAAATTGGGCGTGCAAAATTATTTAGCCTCTTTACTTTCAGTGCAGCAAACTTTCTCTGAATGATCCAATGTTGACCTAAATGACTAATGATGATAAATACAATCCACCTGTGTGTAATCAAATCTCCGTATAAATGCACCTGCACTGTGATAGGCTCAGAGGTCTGTTAAAAGCGCAGAGAGCATCATGAAGAACAAGGAACACACCAGGCAGGTCCGAGATACTGTTGTGAAGAAGTTTAAAGCCGGATTTGGATACAAAAAGATGTATATATATTGAAATGGAAGGAGTATCAGACCACTGCAAATCTACCAAGACCTGGCCGTCCCTCTCAACTTTCAGCTCATACAAGGAGAAGACTGATCAGAGATGCAGCCAAGAGGCCCATGATCACTCTGGATGAACTGCAGAGATCTACAGCTGAGGTGGGAGACTCTGTCCATAGGTCAACAATCAGTCGTATATCGCACAAATCTGGCCTTTATGGAAGAGTGGCAAGAAGAAAGCCATTTCTTAAAGATGTCCATAAAAAGTGTCGTTTAAAGTTTGCCACAAGCCACCTGGGAGACACATCAAACATGTGGAAGAAGGTGCTCTGGTCAGATGAAACTAAAATTGAACTTTTTGGCAACAATGCAAAACGTTATGTTTGGCGTAAAAACAACACAGCTCATCACCCTGAACACACCATCCCCACTGTCAAACATGGTGGTGGCAGCATCATGGTTTGGGCCTGTTTTCCTTCAGCAGGGTCAGGGAAGATGGTTCAAATTGATGGGAAGATGGATGGAGCCAAATACAGGACCATTCTGGAAGAACCTGATGGAGTCTGCAAAAGACCTGAGACTGGGACGGAGATTTGTCTTCCAACAAGACAATGATCCAAAACATAAAGCAAAATCTACAATGGAATGGTTCAAAAATAAACATATCCAGGTGTTAGAATGGCCAAGTCAAAGTCCAGACCTGAATCCAATCGAGAATCTGTGGAAAGAACTGAAAACTGCTGTTCACAAATGCTCTCCATCCAACCTCACTGAGCTCGAGCTGTTTTGCAAGAAGGAATGGGAAAAAAATTCAGTCTCTCGATGTGCAAAACTGATAGAGACATACCCCAAGCGACTTACAGCTGTAATCGCAGCAAAAGGTGGCGCTACAAAGTATTAACTTAAGGGGGCTGAATAATTTTGCATCCCCAATTTTTCAGTTTTTGATATGTTAAAAAAGTTTGAAATATCCAATAAATGTCGTTCCACATCATGATTGTGTCCCACTTGTTGTTGATTCTTCAACAAAAAAATACAGTTTTATAACTTTGTTTGAAGCCTGAAATGTGGCAAAAGGTCGCAAAGTTCAAGGGGGCCGAATACTTTCGCAAGGCACTGTATACTGATGCCTAGACACCTTACCCTTATACATATCTACCTCAATCGATCCAGTATCCCTGCACATTGTAAATATGGTACTGGAACTGACCCTGTACATAGCCTGCTTACTTTATCATCTTTTTATTTCCATATTTTGTGGGTTTTTGTTCTCCCTTGATTAAAGCATTGTTAGGGTTAGAGCTCAAATTATTATTTACAATGACAGCCTACCCCAGCCAAACCCAGATAACGCTGGGCCTATGGTGCACCGCCCTATTGGACTCCCAATCACAGCCGGATGTGATGCAGCCTGGATTCAAACCAGGGACTGCAGTGATGCCTCTAGCACTGAGATGCAGTGCCCAAACTGTACTTATGTATGTGACATTAAAACTTGAAACTGAAACTTGAAATAAAGTAATTAACAGACCTATTTGAAAAACTAAAAGTATTCTGAAACGTGGAATGACTCCAATGTAAAATTGGAGTCATGAGAAGGGCTAACCTATGACCTGACCCATCACCTTATATATTACTGCCCCCCAGTTATGACATCCCAAAAAACACAACTCTACAAACCATATTTCTTCTAGCCTCCCACAAATGCTTAATGCTCTTAACACTAAAACTGAAACAAAATAATATAAAATGAAATATAAATATTTAAAAAAAACTTAAACTAAATAAAGTTATGTAAAAACTAACAGAAATAAAAACAAATATAAAAACACAACCTTGCTGTTCTGTCTCCACACTGACATGTCATTATGCTACCAACATGACGTCATCATGGCCATAAAAGTTTAAAACTAGTTTATATTTTCTCTTTTTTTTGTTACCTTTGAAAATTTTAATATTCGGTGACACTTTACATTAAGGTACTATTTTAAGTGTGTTTTAAGTACATGTAACTGCCAAAATAAAGGAAACACTTGAATAAATGATGGATACAAAGTATATTGAAAGCAGGTTCTTCCACACAGGTGTGGTTCCTGAGTTAATTAAGCAATTAACGTCCCATCATGCTTAGGGTCATGTATAAAAATACTGGGCAGGCCATAATTTTTGCTATCATGGCTATGCCCCGTAGGATGACATTGCCCCCATCCACAGTGGTCACTGATCTGGTTGGCTGAGCCATATACCATGGCTGTTTAAGTGACCAGATCTCAACCCAATTGAACACTTATGGGAGATTCTGGAGCAGCGCCTGAGACAGTGTTTTCCACCAAAAAACAATGATTTCCAATTGAGGACTAAAACTAAATAGGACAGTACAGTAAAGCATTAAAATCTGTATATTTTTTCTGATGGGTTGTTGCTGACTAGAAGATACATTGTTAGTTAGCCATTCTCAAGAGGCCAGACAGGGGTTATATCCAGAAACTGGTAGGCCTCACTAGATGCTAAGAGGGCTATGTACTTTAAACTATCCATATACATTTTGTTGTTGTTGCAGTATGTCCCGTAAAAGCTCCCTGGTCTTTGTTATTGAATCTTTGTTTGAAATTCACTGCTTGACTAAGAGACCTTACAGTTAATTGTATGTGTATGGTACAGAGATTAAGTAGTCATTCAAAAATCATGTTAAACACTACTGTTGCACACAGAATAAGTCGATGGAACTTATTATGTGACTTGTTAAGCACATTTTTACTGCTGAACACATTTAGGCTTGCCATAACAAAGGGATTGAATACTTAGTGACTCAAGACAATTCAGAGTTTCATTTTGAATGAATTTGTAGAAGTTTCTAAAACCCAAATTCCATGTTGACATTATGGGCTATTGTGTGTAGGCCAGTGACATAACATAGTAATTTAAACATTTTACATTCGGGCTGTAACACAAAAAAATGTGGAAAAAGTCAATGGAGGTGAATACTTTCTGAAGGTACTGCACATGTCAACAGCAGAGGGAGCACGTCCCATCCACATCCACGGGGCCGCAGTGGAGAAGGTGAAAAGCTTCAAGTTCCCCTGCTCAACAGCACTTCTTCAATCTTAGGAGGCTAAAGAAATCCAGCTAGGCCCCTAAGATCCTCACAAACTTTTACAGATGCACCATTGAGAGCATCCTGTCACTGCCTGGTTCGGCAACTGCACCACCCGCAACCGCAGGGCTCTCCAGAGGGTGGTGCGGTCTGCCCAACACATCACCGGGGGCACAAGGCCTGCCCTCCAGGACACCTATAGCACCCGATGTCAAAAGAAGGCCAAAAAGATCATCAAAGACAACAACCACCCAAGTCGCAGCCTGTTCACCTTGTTATCATCCAGAAGGCGAGGTCAGTACAGGTGCATCAAAGCTGGGACCGAGAGTCTGAAAAACAGCTTCTGTCTCAAGGCCATCAGACTGTTAAATAGCCGTCCTTTGCCGGCCTCCACCCAGTACCCTACCCTGAACTTCGTCACTAGCTACCACCTGGTTACTCAACCCTACACCTTAGAGGCTGCTAACCTATGTACATAGACATGGAATAACTGGTCACTTTAAATAACGTTTACATACTGTGTTACTCATTTCATATGTACAGTATTGTACTGTATTCTAGTCAATGCCATCCCATTCAACTATTGCTGTATATATATACTATTCTATCCTACCTATTCTACAGATATGACTAAATATTCGATCCACATACCGTCGATAATGTCTATACATCCCATCACATATCAATATTACGACAAGCAATGTCGGAGTCCGAAGTATAAATATATATATATATTTATACTTCGGACTCCGACATTGCTTGTCGTAATTTTGATATGTTTCTTAATTCCATTCTTTTACATTTAGATCTGTGTATATTGCTGTAAATTGTTAGATATTACTGCACTGCTGGAGCTAAGAACACAAGTATTTTGCTACACCCGCAATAGCATCTGCTAAATATGTATATGCGACCAATAAAATGTGATTTGATTTGTAAACAAGCGTAATTGTGACCAGTAGTAGGATTGAGAAGATAGATACTAATGGTAATGGAAATCAATAATCAATGAACAGCAACATAGGTGTGAGGGGGAGCAGTGATTGTGTAACCTGTAAGATACAGGTGCAATCTGTACGATGTGGACATGTGAAGTGGTTTTCATGTCTATGTCTATTAAATACCTGTATTCTACCCTACTATAGTAGTCTATAATGACTCAAACCATAAGGAATCATTCTCTCATATTAGGTGAGAGGCAAACTTTTGGAACCTCATCCATCATGACAATTACGACATTAAAAGCAGAAAAACATACTTCATTGCCCCCATTAGTCTTATTAATGCTGACACATCCCATTTTGATGTCTTGGTTTTTAAAGCAGTAGGCCGAGTTACACAATTGAGGAGTATCCTCCTTATTGCCCAAGACTTCAGATCAGGTAATCTAATTTTGTAATGACCTGGAAATTCCTCATCTTGTGTAGCGGACAGACACTTCTGAGTGTAATAACTTGGGAGGACGAAGTTAGGGAATTCCAGCTTTTGCAAAACTAAACTCCTCCTTGGTCTGAGTGGAATATAAGAACAAGCTGCGGACCATAAACCAACACAAAACACAAGGGAGATCAAACTGCCTGACTGACTAACTAACTAAGGAGCTGAAAGGTAAGAGATATATGTTATATGAGGCGGTCACAGTTTAAATGTAATAAATTATCCGTAAATATGTTAGCAATTCATATAGTAGCCTACGTTCTCTCTCTCCATGTTCCTTTCAGTCTGTCACATCTGCAAGTATGAAGCTGCTTCTAGCTGGACTTGTTCTGACCCTTATTGTGGGGGCTCAAGCTCAGTGGTACCACTTCCCTGGTGAAGCTGCTCGAGGTCCATTTATACACTTTAATCATTATTTCTTCATTGTTGACAGAAATAGATACACAAATCAAGAGTAACAAATCATTCAAGAGTAACAAATCATTCAAGAGTAACTAATCATTCAAGAGCAACAATGTACTGTATTCGAGGACTCCTTTAAAGTCATTGTTGTTTCTTGAGGCTAGTGGTTTGAAATGTTGTAAAGTTCCTTGTAAGTGTCAAACTCAACATCCGTGTCCTCCTGACCCTGCAGGTGCTAGAGACATGTGGCGTGCATACGGCGACATGAAGGACGCCAACTGGAAAAACTCAGACAAGTACTTCCACGCTCGGGGCAACTATGATGCTGCCAGGAGAGGACCAGGGGGCAGGTGGGCGGCAACAGTCATCAGGTGGGTGATTCTCAAATATCTGAGACGCTTATAATGTGGTTCAGTTGCTCATCAAATTATCTGATCAAAACTTTCTCCATTTAGTTCTTTATGCCACATTTTGTAAAAAATAAATAAAAATCAAAATAAATGTCTGGTCAGAAAGACAATTTTACCATTATTGGTTCACTGTGGTTGACGTGTGACTTATGTAATATTTCTCCTCTCTCAGTGATGGCCGGGAGATGGTTCAGGGTTCCAGTGGTCGAGGACATGAGGACTCAGCAGCTGACCAGGAGGCTAACCGCTGGGGACGTAATGGAGGGGATCCCAACCGATTCAGACCCCAAGGACTCCCCAAGAAATACTGAACCTAAAAACAGGTGGTTACTAGCCAAACTGAAAGGACCACAATCCAAACAACTATACTGCACTTAATTACTGCTTTTGGTTAAAAAATGTCATATTCTCAAAAAGGATTTTGCCCAAATGTTCTGATAATAGACAGGAACATGGTACTGAAACTTAGTATACAATGTATTTCAAAAGTGTTGCAAAAATAAAGTGATTACGCAATTAGACTGAATCTCTTTCTGTAATCAGTATGATACGACTGGGAAGGTTGGAAAGAAATGTTCAAATCCTGAAATGTATACTCAAATGATCTGGGGTTGACATTTTCTCAGCTTTCAACTGGCAACGGGTCAGCCCTTTACAACTAGTAACTGGGACATTTGGACAGTGGGTCAGCCGTACATAGTACATGTTTTTCATAGGATAGACATAGAAGAAGCTGAGAAAAACATAGGATAAGGGCCAAAGGGGAGAGGATGGATGCCCCTAATGTTAATGGAACATGACAGTTTGAATGAGGATTCAATTCAACATACTATGCAACTCTATTGAGACCGGAGGTTAGATGAGTAGGCTATGTATAATTTAACGTAGATAGATAATATGCATAAAATTAGTATACAGTTAGGCTTTTGAACATAACCACTCATTATTACAGCATGCAGAATTACAGGCATACTGTAAAATATGCACAGACATACAAATGTAACACAGAGGAATTGTAACACAGAGGAATTGTAACACTGAGGAATTGTAACACAGAGGAATTGTAACACAGAGGAATTGTAACACAGAGGAATTGTAACACAGAGGAATTGTAACACAGAGGAATTGTAACCCAGGTACAGTATATGGCTTTCTTAGGTTTTCAGTTTTTGTCACTCTTAATTTGAAAATATGAACTTTCGGGCTCAAAGTGATGTCAATAGTAATAGATATTGCAATATCAATATCATAGATTTCACTATATCATGATAAACTTCACCTGAAATGTGTAATGGTTAGCAACAGGGTTCAGCTTCACCAAGTAGAAATAAGTAGCCTCAGCAGTTGCACTCAGCATCTATGTGATGAGCCCTGAAATGCAGCTAGGAAAACATAAGCATCATGTCTTGATCCCCTGATCCCCAAATACATTTATGTGGAAGGTTCACCGGGTGAGCAATGATGTGTAGTTAATGGGTGAACAATGTTAAGTCAGGTTTACCTGACAATCATAACACTCAAATCTGAATGTGCAAGGCAGATAGGTGGTGGAATGGGTATAGTGTTATGTGGATGTATCTATTCATGATGTATTGACAAACTAGATGTGGTAAGTCTCTCCATTACCACATGTAATCCATTCCTGGCAATGAAAAATACATGAGCTCGTACTGTACATATAAATGAAAGCAGACATTGAGTAGACAGACCACTCCCGTGGCTTCTCTTAGGTACTATTCTATGACCAAGGTTTTTGCACAGCGCAGCACAGAAGATCATTTTATAAAGACAACAAAGTGAAATATTTGGTCAAAGGTATGTTGTTACAAACCTGCAAAGAGAGAAGGAGTGCTGTGAGCTGACACACTAGACCTCAAACAGATATACACCCATATTTCTAATCACAGTATTGGATGTCCCATCTCCCTCTCACTTTCTCTGCTTTCTCTTGCTCCATTCAAATACAATGCACACACACGAATCAGGAGAGATCTGGGAGGAGTAGGAAGGAGTAGAGGAAATAGAAAGAGTGGGGGTTAGAATTAGCATTGAGGGAGGGGTGGAGGGGAAGGATTGATGTGATTGGTCCAGAAGGAGGGTGGCTATACAATCAGCTTCTTCTGAAAGCATGGCTCAATGAATGAACACTCTTCATTTCAGGTAGCCAGGCAACACAACAATGAGGTAAATACTATTATGCCCAGGGATAAGCCAAATACTTTCCATGCACAGATGTTTCTCAAAGCTTTAACTGAGGGTCAGACTACTGTTCTGATATGGATTTCTACTCTGTTCTTTTCCAGTTCTCCTCCATAGCTGGCCAATTACTTGACTGACTGACTAACTGACTGAAACTGACGGTTGAACATTGGCTGGTTGACCGAGGTATTCTCCATCTATCTTCCACTAATCCATTGTTTTCCTTAAACATGGAGGTGCAGATCACATTTACAGATACACAGACAGAGAAACTGCCATAGTAACTGTATCTCAGATAGATGGCTAACAAGCAGATCAGGTAAGTGCGGATAAGGATATTGATGGAAACAGGATTTTGAGAGGATTTTATCAAATGTTTTAAATTATGTTTTAGTTTGAATATTGCACTAATTCCTCCACCATTATCCCTCTCTCTCATTATTGTTTTTCTCTTTTGTTATTGATTGGTCAATGTCACCTTTTTGATACCTTCTCACCCTTCTCTCTTTCAATTCAATTCAGTTCAATTCAATTAGCTTTATTGGCATGGGAAACATATGTTAACATTGCCAAAGCAAGTGAAGTAGATAATATACAAAAGTGAAATAAACAATAAAAATGAACAGTAAACATTACACTCACAGAAGTTTCAAAATAATAAAGACATTACAAATGTCATATTATGTATATATACGGTGTTGTAACGATATGCAAATGGTTAAGGTCTGCCTATGGTGGCCTTTATCAATAGCAAGGCTATGCTCACTGAGTCTGTATATAGTCAAAGCTTTCCTTAAGTTTGTGTCAGTCACAGTGGTCAGGGTTTCTGCCACTGTGTACTCTCTGTTTAGGGTCAAATAGCATCCTAGTTTGCTCTGTTTTTTGTTAATTCATTCCAATGTGTCAAGTAATATGATTTGTTTGATCGTAGCTAGCTACATAGCTAGCTACATAGCCGTCTTTGTATCAAATATAATTGTGTAGTCTAGAGCGATTTTCTAGGTTCGCTAGCCAGCTATTGTCGTTCTTTTAACGCCACGTAACGTAAACAACACTGCTAGCTAGCCAGCTAGCCCCCGAATAGCAACACTGCAGAAACTATTACACTCAACGGAACGACTTGATTAGTGTAGTGTCAACAACGCACCCACTGCCAGCTGGCCTACTTCAGCAGTACTGTATCATTTTAATCATTTTAGTCAATAAGATTCTTGCTACGTAGCTTAACTTTCTGAACATTCGAGACGTGTAGTCCACTTGTCATTCCAATCTCCTTTGCATTAGCGTAGCCTCTTCTGTAGCCTGTCAACTATGTGTCTGTTTATCCCTGTTCTCTCCTCTCTGCACAGACCATACAAACGCTCCACACCGCGTGGCCGCGGCCACCCTACTCTGGTGGTCCCAGCGCGCACGACCCACATGGAGTTCCAGGTCTCCGGTAGCCTCTGGAACTGCCAATCTGCGGTCAACAAGGCAGAGTTCATCTCAGCCTATGCCTCCCTCCAGTCCCTCGACTTCTTGGCACTGACGGAAACATGGATCACCACAGACAACACTGCTACTCCTACTGCTCTCTCTTCGTCCGCCCACGTGTTCTCGCACACCCCGAGAGCGTCTGGTCAGCGGGGTGGTGGCACCGGGATCCTCATCTCTCCCAAGTGGTCATTCTCTCTTTCTCCCCTTACCCATCTGTCTATCGCCTCCTTTGAATTCCATGCTGTCACAGTTACTAGCCCTTTCAAGCTTAACATCCTTATCATTTATCGCCCTCCAGGTTCCCTCGGAGAGTTCATCAATGAGCTTGATGCCTTGATAAGCTCCTTTCCTGAGGACGGCTCACCTCTCACAGTTCTGGGCGACTTTAACCTCCCCACGTCTACCTTTGACTCTTTCCTCTCTGCCTCCTTCTTTCCACTCCTCTCCTCTTTTGACCTCACCCTCTCACCTTCCCCCCCTACTCACAAGGCAGGCAATACGCTCGACCTCATCTTTACTAGATGCTGTTCTTCCACTAACCTCATTGCAACTCCCCTCCAAGTCTCCGACCACTGCCTTGTATCCTTTTCCCTCTCGCTCTCATCCAACACCTCCCACACTGCCCCTACTCGGATGGTATCGCGCCGTCCCAACCTTCGCTCTCTCTCCCCCGCTACTCTCTCCTCTTCCATCCTATCATCTCTTCCCTCCGCTCAAACCTTCTCCCACCTATCTCCTGATTCTGCCTCCTCAACCCTCCTCTCCTCCCTCTCTGCATCCCTTGACTCTCTATGTCCCCTATCCTCCAGGCCGGCTCGGTCCTCCCCTCCCGCTCCGTGGCTCGATGACTCATTGCGAGCTCACAGAACAGGACTCCGGGCAGCCGAGCGGAAATGGAGGAAAACTCGCCTCCCTGCGGACCTGGCATCCTTTCACTCCCTCCTCTCTACATTTTCCTCCTCTGTCTCTGCTGCTAAAGCCACTTTCTACCACGCTAAATTCCAAGCATCTGCCTCTAACCCTAGGAATCTCTTTGCCACCTTCTCCTCCCTCCTGAATCCTCCTCCCCCCTCCTCCCTCTCTGCAGATGACTTCGTCAACCATTTTGAAAAGAAGGTCGACGACATCCGATCCTCGTTTGCTAAGTCAAACGACACCGCTGGTTCTGCTCACACTGCCCTACCCTGTGCTCTGACCTCTTTCTCCCCTCTCTCTCCAGATGAAATCTCGCGTCTTGTGACGGCCGGCCGCCCAACAACCTGCCCGCTTGACCCTATCCCCTCCTCTCTTCTCCAGACCATTTCCGGAGACCTTCTCCCTTACCTCACCTCGCTCATCAACTCATCCCTGACCGCTGGCTACGTCCCTTCCGTCTTCAAGAGAGCGAGAGTTGCACCCCTTCTGAAAAAACCTACACTCGATCCCTCCGATGTCAACAATTACAGACCAGTATCCCTTCTTTCTTTTCTCTTTTCTCTCTGGACCTTTTTTGGAACACCATTATTTTGGTCTTACTGAGATTTACTGTCAGGGCCCAGGTCTGGCCGAATCTGTGCAGAAGATCTAGGCCCTCCTTGGTTGGTGACAAGCACCAGATCATCAGCAAACAGTAGACATTTGACTTCAGATTCTAGTAGTGTGAGGCCGGGTGCAGCAAACTGTTCTAGTGCCCTCGCCAATTCGTTGATATATATATGTTTAAGAGGGTGTGGCTGTATACCTGTCTCACCCCATGGCCCTGTGGGAAGAAATGTGTGTGTTTTTGCCTATTTTAACCGCACACTTGTTGTTTGTGTACATTAATTTTATAATGTCGTATGTTTTCCCCCAACACCACTTTCCATCAATTTGTATAGCAGACTCTCATACCAAATTGAGTAAAAGGCTTTTTTGAAATCAACAAAGCATGAGAAGTTTTGTTTTGTTTTGTTTGTTTGTCAATTAGCGTGTGCAGGGTGAATACGTGGTCTGTCGTACAATGATTTGGTAAATAGCCAATTTGACATTTGCTCAGTACATTGTTTTCACTGAGGAAATGTACATGTCTGCTGTTAGTGATAATGCAGAAGACTTTCCCAAGGTTGCTATTGACGCATATCCCACGGCGGCTATTGGCGTCAAATTTGTCTCCACTTTTGTGGATTGGGGTGATCAGTCCTTGGTTCCAAATATTGGGGAAGATGCCAGATCTAAGGTTGATGTTAAAGAGTTTTAGTATAACCAATTGGAATTTGTGGTCTGTATATTTTATCATTTCATTGAGGATACCATCAACACCACAGGCCTTTTTGGGTTGGAGAGTTTTTATTTTCATTCAAGGCAATTGGAAAATCCAGTGGGTTCTCAGATTTGTATTTGATCATGCATATATTTTTGCTGTTTGTTCTTTGTTTATAGAGCCAAAAAGATTGGAGAAGTGGTTTACCCATACATCTCCATTTTGGATAGATCATTCTTTGTGTTGTTTTTTGTTTAGTGTTTTCTAATTTTCCCAGAAGGGGTTCGAGTCTATGGATTCTTCAATAACATTGAGCTGATTTCTGATGTGCTGTTCCTTCTTTTTCCATAGAGTATTTCCGTATTGTTTTAGTGATTCACCATAGTGAAGGTTTTCTGGGTCTCTATGTTTTTGGATGGACAGGTTTCTCAATTTCTTTCTTAGGTTTTTGCATTCTTCATCAAACCCTTTGTCTTTGTTGTTCATTGTCTTCAGTTTTCTATTTGAGATTTTTAGATTTCATAGGGAAGCTGAGAGGTCAAATATACTCTTCAGATTTTCTACTGCCAAGTTTACACCTTCACTATTACAGTGGAACGTTTTGTCCAGGAAGTTGTCTAAAAGGGATTTAATTTGTTGTTGTCTAATTGTTTTTTTGGTAGGTTTCCACACTACATTCCTTCCATCGATAGCATTTCTTAATATTACATTTACATTTACATTTAAGTCATTTAGCAGACGCTCTTATCCAGAGCGACTTACAAATTGACTCAGTAACTTTGGCTTTGATGCCTCATGATTGAGTACTGCTCTGTTGAAGTAGACTGTGATTTTTCTCTGACAGTGGGCTGACTGATCTGAGAGGTCCTAAATGGGGTGTGTGCATGTTGACTTGAGGGAGTGTTGATTGGTTGGGGTGGGGGTGTGGATGTGGCTGGTGGTGTTGTGGTCTGGATGTGGGTCCTCTATGTGTAGGTCTTGGGGAGGGGGTTTCGCAGGTCTGGTAGAGTCTCGCTAGTGTGGGCGGGGTGTCTATTGATCTGTTGCTCCTGTGTGAAGTGTTGGGGCTGCGTTTGAGAGCGATGTCCTTTACGGTCCGGGTGAAGGTGGGCACTGCCACCTTGTCTAGGCGGACCTGGTCATAAAGGCAGTCCAAGTTCAGGGTGGGCCAGGTAAAAATGTGGTTTTGAGTCACAGTCACGGGAAAAACTTGCTTTTATCTGCTGTATGGTAGCAGGGTGTTTTTTTTTCTTGTATATATTTCCTGTTTGAGTCAATAAGGAGGACAATCTATGTCTTGTGTATGTCCTCAGTGGGTGTGGGGGAGTTGTCAGGAGGGCTATCAGGGTGGCTGACAGTGGGGGTGGTCAGAGGGGGCAAGATCCCCTAGGCTTGGGGTTCTTCATTTGTCTGTTCCGCTGTGATGTCGACGTGGTCAGGGTCTGGGGTGGACTGTTCTGCTGTGGTGTCAAGACTTTTGTTGGGAGCTGACGTTGGTTGTTCTGCCTGCTTCCCTGCGGGGGTGGCCATGTCTCTAGTGGGTTGTTCTCTGTCACACGACATCCCCCTCACCCTCTCCTCCAGTAGTCTGATCCTCCCCTCTAGTGCTCTGTTCTTCTCCTGCTCCTTCTTTTTCTCCTGTTGATGTTGTCTCAGAGTGCAGATATATCTCTCTCCACCTCCAGCTCTCCAGGTCTGGATAAGGGGGTGTTTTTGTGCTGGACTGTTGTCTGGGTCTGTGCTGACTGGAGTGTAATCACCTGCTGTTGCAGCTCCACCTGCCTTACCTCCAGCTGGGTGAATTTATTCTAAAACAAACGTGTAGTTTGCTTGTAGTATCTGCTTACCTTGTAGAATCGGGTTGATTCTCTGAGGTCTTTGCACAGCAATCCTTATTAATGTTCACTACACAGGTCACATTGCCTTATCAAGACCATCAGATCAGAGGGATACTTTGACATGCACAGAGGTAGGACAAAATTGTGTGTGTGTCTGTGTGTGTTTGATCATGTTCTTTGTTTTTGACTCTGTGTCTCTCTATTTCTTTGATGCAGGTGCTGCTGTGAACCTGACTCATGTCACTCCAGAGAAGGCCATCAAACTAGCTGCCATTGACTTCCTTAGACAACACTTGTCCAAGGATGGGTGAGTAGTGCTCAGAGGCCTCTTTCAAACACCTACCGGTCAAATACAATCATACACCAGTCGTAACTGACTGGTACACCAACCTCTTGCCCACTCTGATCTCATTGAATAGATGTACTTGAAAGATGTAGTGTATACTATATGAGCTATAACTAACTTCTTGTTTGGATTTTATATACATATCACAAATAGGATTCTAATAATATCTTCACCATGTGCTGGGATCTAGTTGTAATACATTAGAGGTATAAATATTTTGTAAACACACAGCATGGATGATAGGACCGATCCCATAGGCCCCTGCAGCATTATCCGCATGACAACCCTGGGCTATCTTTAGCGTCCCCCAACATTTCCATGGGGACCAAGAACATGGCTGATAAATTATTGAGTGACCAGCGCTCGTGAATTATTTACATGTTTCTAAGACTGTGTGTGTGTGTGTGTGTTCATGTGTGTTTCTTCATGTGTATCATTAATGGTATGTTTATTTCTTTATGCATGTTTATGGTCATGTCCTTTGCATGTAGAAACAGGGAGTTTTAAGTTGTATGCATGTTGTTTAATGTATGTAAAACACTTGAGATAGCACCAGACCATCCAGAGAAATTAGCAAAGTCATTCAACTAAAATAATTATGACATTTGTTTTCTCTCTCAGTCAGAAGCTCACCCTGCTTCCCTGCTGAGATAGCTGATGTTCTAAAAGAGCTGTACAATCTGGATCCCTACAAATCAGCTGGGCTTGACAATCTGGACCCTCTCTTCCTAACATTATCCGCCTCCATTGTTGTTACCCCTATTCCTAGTCTGTTCAACCTCTCTTTCATATTGTCTGAGATTCCTAAAGATTGGAAAGCGGCCGTGGTCATCTCCCTCTTCAAAAGGGGCAGACACTCTAGACCCAAACTGTTACAGACCTATATCCATCCTGGCCTGCCTTTCTAAAGTCTTCAAAAGCCAAGTGAACAAACAGATCACCAACCATTTCGAATCCCACCGTACCTTCTCCGCTATGCAATCACGGGCGCACCTCAGCCACGCTCAAGGTCCTAAACGATATCATAACTGCCATCGATAAAAGACTACTGTTATGCAGGTGAATGAGGACCCAAAAGCGACTTGGCGAAAACAGAGTCTTTAATCCAGTAAAGTAAATTTACAATCATAAGGCATAATTCCACTCGTAATGACGAGAACAGACTGGAGACTCGATCAAGAACTGCAGGTTGCCTCGGGAAGGCACTTGAACGTAGCAGACTCAGACACCTGCTCACCACGCAGCATCTGAGGGAAACACGACACGACAGGGCGATACACAGACACAGCACGGTGAACAATAGACAAGGATCCGACAGGGCAGAAACGGAAAACAAGGGGAGAAATAGGGACTCTAATCAGGGAAAAGGATAGGGAACAGGTGTGGGAAGACTAAATTATTGATTAGGGGAATAGGAACAGCTGGGAGCAGGAACGGAACGATAGAGAGAAGAGAGAGAGGAAGGGAGAGAGAAAAAGGGGAACAAACCTAAAAAGACCAGCAGGGGGAAAATGAACAGAGGGAAAAGCAAAATGACAAGACAATCTAAGACAAAACATGACAGTACCCCCACTCACCGAGCGCCTCCTGGCGCACTCGAGGAGGAATCCTGGCGGCAACGGAGGAAATCATCAATAAGTGAACGGTCCAGCACGTCCCGAGACGGAACCCAACTCCTCTCCTCAGGACCGTAACCCTCCCAATCCACTAAGTATTGGTGACCCCGTCCCGAGAACGCATGTCCATGATCCTACGTACCTTGTAAATAGGTGCGCTCTCGACAAGGACGGGAGGGGGAGGGAAGACGAACGGGGTGCGAAGAAAGGGCTTGACACAGGAGACATGGAAGACAGGATGGACGCGACGAAGATGTCGCGGAAGAAGCAGTCGCACAGCGACAGGATTGACGACCTGGGAGACACGGAACGGACCAATGAACCGCGGAGTCAACTTACGAGAAGCTGTCGTAAGAGGAAGGTTGCGAGTGGAAAGCCACACTCTCTGGCCGCAACAATACCTTGGACTCTTAATCCTGCGTTTATTGGCGGCTCTCACAGTCTGTGCCCTGTAACGGCAAAGTGCAGACCTCACCCTCCTCCAGGTGCGCTCACAACGTTGGACAAACGCTTGAGCGGAGGGAACGCTGGACTCGGCAAGCTGGGATGAGAACAGAGGAGGCTGGTAACCCAGACTACTCTGAAACGGAGATAACCCGATAGCAGACGAAGGAAGCGAGTTGTGAGCGTATTCTGCCCAGGGGAGCTGTTCTGCCCAAGACGCAGGGTTTCTGAAAGAAAGGCTGCGTAGTATGCGACCAATCGTCTGATTGGCCCTCTCTGCTTGACCGTTAGACTGGGGATGAAACCCGGAAGAGAGACTGACGAACGCACCAATCAAACGACAGAACTCCCTCCAAAACTGTGACGTGAATTGCGGGCCTCTGTCTGAAACGGCGTCTAACGGGAGGCCATGAATTCTGAACACATTCTCGATGATGATTTGTGCCGTCTCCTTAGCGGAAGGAAGTTTAGCGAGGGGAATGAAATGTGCCGCCTTAGAGAACCTATCGACAACCGTAAGAATCACAGTCTTCCCCGCAGACAAAGGCAGACCGGTAATGAAGTCTAGGGCGATGTGAGACCATGGTCGAGAAGGAATGGGGAGCGGTCTGAGACGACCGGCAGGAGGAGAGTTACCCGACTTAGTCTGCGCGCAGTCCGAACAAGCAGCCACGAAACGGCGCGTGTCACGCTCCTGAGTCGGCCACCAAAAGCGCTGGCGAATAGACGCAAGAGTGCCTCGAACACCGGGATGACCAGCTAACTTGGCAGAGTGAGCCCACTGAAGAACAGCCAGACGAGTGGAAACAGGAACGAAAAGGAGGTTACTAGGACAAGCGCGCGGCGACGCAGTGTGCGTGAGTGCTTGCTTAACCTGTCTTTCAATTCCCCAGACTGTCAACCCGACAACACGCCCATAAGGAAGAATCCCTCGGGATCAGTAGAAGCCACAGAAGAACTAAACAGACGGGATAAGGCATCAGGCTTGGTGTTTTTGCTACCCGGACGGTAAGAAATCACAAACTCGAAACGAGCGAAAAACAACGCCCAACGAGCTTGACGGGCATTAAGTCGTTTGGCAGAACGGATGTACTCAAGGTTCTTATGGTCTGTCCAAACGACAAAAGGAACGGTCGCCCCCTCCAACCACTGTCGCCATTCGCCTAGGGCTAAGCGGATGGCGAGCAGTTCGCGGTTACCCACATCATAGTTGCGTTCAGATGGCGACAGGCGATGAGAAAAATAAGCGCAAGGATGAACCTTATCGTCAGACTGGAAGCGCTGGGATAGAATGGCTCCCACGCCTACCTCTGAAGCGTCAACCTCGACAATGAATTGTCTAGTGACGTCAGGAGTAACGAGGATAGGAGCGGACGTAAAACGTTCTTTTAGAAGATCAAAAGCTCCCTGGGCGGAACCGGACCACTTAAAACACGTCTTGACAGAAGTAAGAGCTGTGAGAGGGGCAGCAACTTGACCGAAATTACGAATGAAACGCCGATAGAAATTAGCGAAACCTAAAAAGCGCTGCAACTCGACACGTGACCTTGGAACGGGCCAATCACTGACAGCTTGAACCTTAGCGGAATCCATCTGAATGCCTTCAGCGGAAATAACGGAACCGAGAAAAGTAACGGAGGAGACATGAAAAGAGCACTTCTCAGCCTTCACGTAGAGACAATTCTCTAAAAGGCGCTGTAGAACACGTCGAACGTGCTGAACATGAATCTCGAGTGACGGTGAAAAAATCAGGATATCGTCAAGATAGACAAAAACAAAGATGTTCAGCATGTCTCTCAGAACATCATTAACTAATGCCTGAAAAACAGCTGGCGCATTGGCGAGACCAAACGGCAGAACCCGGTACTCAAAATGCCCTAACGGAGTGTTAAACGCCGTTTTCCACTCGTCCCCCTCTCTGATGCGCACGAGATGGTAAGCGTTACGAAGGTCCAACTTAGTAAAGCACCTGGCTCCCTGCAGAATCTCGAAGGCTGATGACATAAGGGGAAGCGGATAACGATTCTTAACCGTTATGTCATTCAGCCTCGATAATCCACGCAGGGGCGCAGAGTACCGTCCTTCTTCTTAACAAAAAGAACCCCGCCCCGGCCGGAGAGGAAGAAGGCACTATGGTACCGGCGTCAAGAGACACAGATAAATAATCCTCGAGAGCCTTACGTTCGGGAGCCGACAGAGAGTATAGTCTACCCCGAGGAGGAGTGGTCCCCGGAAGGAGATCAATACTACAATCATACGACCGGTGAGGAGGAAGGGAGTTGGCTCGGGACCGACTGAAGACCATGCGCAGATCATGATATTCCTCCGGCACTCCTGTCAAATCGCCAGGTTCCTCCTGAGAAGTGGGGACAGAAGAAATGGGAGGGATGGCAGACATTAAACACTTCACATGACAAGAAACGTTCCAGGATAGGATAGAATTACTAGACCAATTAATAGAAGGATTATGACATACTAGCCAGGGATGACCCAAAACAACAGGTGTAAAAGGTGAACGAAAAATCAAAAAAGAAATAGTCTCACTGTGGTTACCAGATACTGTGAGAGTTAAAGGTAGTGTCTCAAATCTGATACTGGGAAGATGACTACCATCTAAGGCAAACATGGGCGTAGGCTTGTCTAACTGTCTGAAAGGAATGTCATGTTTCCGAGCCCATGCTTCGTCCATGAAACAACCCTCAGCCCCAGAGTCAATCAAGGCACTGCATGTAGCACCCGAACCGGTCCAGCGTAGATGGACCGACATAGTAGTACAGGATCTAGATGAAGAGACCTGAGTAGTAGCGCTCACCAGTAGCCCTCCGCTTACTGATGAGCTCTGGCCTTTTACTGGACATGAATTGACAAAATGTCCATCAAATCCGCAATAGAGGCACAGGCGGTTGGTGATCCTCCGATCCCTCTCCTTGGTCGAGATGCGAATACCTCCCAGCTGCATGGGCTCAGTCTCTGAGCCAGAGGAGGGAGATGGTTGCGATGCGGAGCAGGGAAACACCGTTGACGCGAGCTCTCTTCCACGAGCTTGGTGACGAAGATCTACCCGTCGTTCTATGCGGATGGCGAGAGCAATCAAAGAGTCCACACTGGAAGGAACCTCCCGAGAGAGAATCTCATCTTTGACCACTGCGTGGAGTCCCTCCAGAAAACGAGCGAGCAGCGCCGGCTCGTTCCAGTCACTAGAGGCAGCAAGAGTGCGAAACTCTATAGAGTAATCCGTTATGGATCGATCACCTTGGCATAGGGAAGCCAGGGCCCTAGAAGCCTCCCTACCAAAAACTGAACGGTCAAAAACCCGAATCATCTCCTCTTTAAAGTTCTGGTAATTGTTTGAACAATCAGCCCTTGCCTCCCAGATAGCTGTGCCCCACTCTCGAGCCCGGCCAGTAAGGAGTGAAATGACGTAAGCAACCCGAGCTCTCTCGCTAGAGTATGTGTTGGGTTGGAGAGAGAACACAATATCACACTGGGTGAGAAAGGAGCGGCACTCCGTGGGCTGCCCGGAGTAGCAAGGTGGGTTATTAACCCTAGGTTCCGGAGGCTCGGCAGGCCAGGAAGTAACAGGTGGCACGAGACGAAGACTCTGGAACTGTCCAGAGAGGTCGGAAACCTGAGCGGCCAGGTTCTCCACGGCATGGCGAGCAGCAGACAATTCCTGCTCGTGTCTGCCGAGCATGGCTCCTTGGATCTCGACGGCAGTGTTACGAGCATCTGTAGTCGCTGGGTCCATTCTTTGGTCGGATCCTTCTGTTATGCAGGTGAATGAGGACCCAAAAGCGACTTGGCGAAAACAGAGTCTTTAATCCAGTAAAGTAAATTTACAATCATAAGGCATAATTCCACTCGTAATGACGAGAACAGACTGGAGACTCGATCAAGAACTGCAGGTTGCCTCGGGAAGGCACTTGAACGTAGCAGACTCAGACACCTGCTCACCACGCAGCATCTGAGGGAAACACGACACGACAGGGCGATACACAGACACAGCACGGTGAACAATAGACAAGGATCCGACAGGGCAGAAACGGAAAACAAGGGGAGAAATAGGGACTCTAATCAGGGAAAAGGATAGGGAACAGGTGTGGGAAGACTAAATGATTGATTAGGGGAATAGGAACAGCTGGGAGCAGGAACGGAACGATAGAGAAGAGAGAGAGGAAGGGAGAGAGAAAAAGGGGAACGAACCTAAAAAGACCAGCAGGGGGAAAATGAACAGAGGGAAAAGCAAAATGACAAGACAATCTAAGACAAAACATGACAACTACTGTGCAGCCGTCTTCATCGACCTGGCCAAGGCTTTTGACTGTGTCGATCACCGTATTCTTATCGGCAGACTCAACAGCCTTGGTTTCTGTAATGATTGCCTCGCCTGGTTCATTAACTACTTCTCAGATAGAGCTCAGTTTGTCAAATTGGAGGGACTGTTGTCTGGACCTCTGACAGTCTCTATGGGGTGCCACAGGGTTCAATTCTAGGGCCGACTCTTTTCTCGGTATATATCAATGATGTTGCTCTTGCTGCTGGCGATTCTTTGATCCACCTCTATGCAGACGACACCATTCTGTATACATATGGCTCTTCGTTGGACACTGTGTTAACAAACCTCCAAACGAGCTTCAATGCCATACAACACTCCTTCCGTGACCACCAACTGCTCTTAAATGCTAATAAAACTAAATGCATGCTCTTCAATCGATCGCTGACCGACTACTCTGAACGGTCCTGAATGGTGGACAACTAGAATATGTGGACAACAATAAATACCTCGGTGTCTGGCTCACATTAACCATCTCCAATCCCAAGTTAAATCTAGAATCGGCTTCCTATTTCACAACAAAGCCTCCTTCACTCATCCTGCCAAACATACCCTCGTAAAACTGACCATCCTACCGATCCAGCTTACTGATCGTTGCAGCTGTACACAGCCCATCTGTAAAAAGCCCATCCAACCAACTACCTACCTCATCCCATATCTGTATTTGTTTTTCTGCTATTTTGCACATCAGTATTTCTACTTGCACATCTTCATCTGCACTCCAGTGTAATTGCTAAATTGTAATTACTTTGCTACTATTGGCATATTTATTGCCTTACCTCCTTACTTCATTTGCACACACTGTATACAGATTTTTCCATTGTGTTATTGACTGTATGTTTGTTTATCCCATGTGTAACTCTGTGTAGTTGTTTTTGTCGCATTGCTTTGCTTTATCTTGGCCAGGTCGCAATTGTAAGTGAGAACTTGTTCTCAACTGGCCTTCCTGGTTAAATAAAGGTGAAATGAAAAATAAAATATAAAAAACATGTCAGGTAAACTCAGCTGGGGTATCAGCCTCAGACAGCTTTCTACTACCATCTTGTGGCTCAACAGTAATTATGCACACTAGTTGTGTGTCATGCCTGGGTGTTTGAACTCTTCTGAAACACAGTCACAGTCTCTCCATCTTTTTGTCTCTCCATCTCTCTATCTCTTTGTCTCTCCATCTCTCTCTCTCTCCATCTCTTTGTCTCTCCATCTCTTCATCTCCCCATCTCTTTGTCTCTCCATCTCTCTGTCTCTCCATCTCTTTGTCTCTCCATCTCTTCATCTCCCCATCTCTTTGTCTCTCCATCTCTCTCTCCATCTCTTTGTCTCTCCATCTCTCTGTCTCTCCATCTCTCTCTCTCTCCATCTCTTTGTCTCTCCATCTCTCTGTCTCTCCATCTCGCTGTCTCTCCGTCTCTCAATCTCTTTGTCTCTCCATCTCTGTCTCTCCATCTCTCTCTCTCCATCTTTTTGTCTCTCCATCTCTCTATCTCTTTGACTCTCCATCTCTCTCTCTCAATCTCTCTGTCTCTCCATCTCTTTGTCTCTCCATCTCTTTGCCTCTCCATCTCTTTGTCTCTCCATCTCTTCATCTCCCCATCTCTTTGTCTCTCCATCTCTCTCTCCATCTCTTTGTCTCTCCATCTCTCTCTCCATCTCTTTGTCTCTCCATCTCTCTGTCTCTCCATCTCTCTCTCTCTCCATCTCTTTGTCTCTCCATCTCTCTGTCTCTCCATCTCTCTGTCTCTGTCTCTCAATCTCTCTGTCTCTCCATCTCTCTATCTCTCTCTCTCCATCTCTCACTCTCCACCTCTTTGTCTCTCCATCTCTGTCTCTCCATCTCTCTCTCTCCATCTCTTTGTCTCTCCATCTCTCTGTGTCTCCATCTCTCTGTGTCTCCATCTCTCCATCTCTTGGTGCAGGTCATCATCACCACTCCCATGGAGATGCTAAAGATTCAGTTACAGGATGCAGGGCGGATAGGTGAGAGATGGGTAAAGAAGGAGAGAGGAGGTTGGATGTTCCCCTGTTCCCAGTCACTGTTTCATGACTAACCAATGTCTTGTCAGCCAAACAAACACAAACAGATCACAGAGATCTGATCAGTTAGAACCCGTAACAACCAGCATTGTTATTGTATCAATGTAAAATTGTTATTTTATTGCTTAAACACATTTGTGACTCTTCCTTGTGTTCCTGTGATTCCCCAAATGTATTTTTATTTTCCAACCTCCTGAGGCATTCCTGCTTCTCTGTCCCTGGTTGATGATGTCACACTGATGATAATGATGATGTTGTGTGTGTTATGACACACGTAGAGGCTCAGAGGAAGCTGATGTCCCAGGCTGTAGTTGGGCCCCTGGGGGCCCAGTGGAGTTGAGGTCTCATACAGCAATGCAGCTCAGCTGCTGTGGAGCCAGGGCATCGCAGGGCTCTACAAGGGCCTGGGGGCCACACTCCTGAGGTAACCTGCACAGAGACACAATAGAAGCCTTGCAAGAACACAAACAAATTAAGATGATTCACATTTGTTGGACCATGCCTTTGTTCGCTTAGGGACGTGCCATTCTCCATAATCTACTTCCCTGTTTGCCAATCTGAAAAGTCTTGGTGGCCGTGGGGCTAATGGCCCCGCTCCCTTCTATGTGTCCTTTGCATCAGGCTGCTTCGCTGGCAGTACAGTTGCTGTGGGAGTTAATCCTGTGGATGGTAAGGACAGTTGTGTGTGTGTATACAGGTATGAGTGTGTATACAGTTGTATGGTTTTGCCTTGAATCGGCAAAAGACAGAACAGCTGCCTCCAGTAAGACAAGGGGTGGAGGTCTGTGTCTATTTGTCAATATCAGCTGGTGATCAAAATCACATTTTTAGGAAGTCCCAAGGTTTTGCTCACCTGAGGTAGAGTGTCTCACGATAAGCTGTAGACCACAATATTTAACGAGAGTTTTCATCTATACTTTTCGTAGCTGTCTATTTACCACCACAAACTAATGCTGGCACTAAGACCGCACTCAATGAGCTGTATAAAGCCATACGCAAACAAGAAAATGCTCATCCAGGTGGCTCTCCGAGTGGCCGGTGACTTTAATGCAGAGAAACTTAAAGGTGAAAAAACAGGAGACTACCTTTACTCCAAACACAAAGACATGTACAAATCTTTCCCTTGCCCTCCATTTGGCAAATCTAACCATAATTCTATCCTCCTGATTCCAAGCAAAAACTAAAGCAGGAAGTACCAGTGACTCGCTCAATACCGAGGTGGTCAGATGACGCAGATGCTAAGCTACAGGACTGTTTTGCTAGCAAAGACTGGAATATGTTCCGGGACTTATCTGATTTCATTGACGAGTATACCACATCAGTCACCGGCTTCATCAATAAGTGCATCAATGACATTGTCCCCACAGGGACCGTACATATATACCCCAACCAGAAGCCATGAATTGCAGGCAACATCCGCACTGAGCTAAAGGGTAGAGCTGCCACTTTCAAGGAGCCAGACTCTAACCCGACACACACACAATAAATCCTACTATGCCCTCAGATGAACCGTCAAACAGATGAAGTGTAAATACAGGACTAAGATTGAATCCTACTAAACTGGTTCCAACGGTCGTCAGATGTGGCATGACTTGCATACTATTACAGACTACAAAGGGAAGCCCAGTGACACAAGCCTACCAGATGAACCAAATTACTTCAATTCAAGCAACACTGAAGCATGGATGAGAGCACCAGCTGTTCTAGATCACGCTCGCTTACCTGCTTTGTCTTCCCAATTTTGATCTTGCCTCCTTTGTGCAACTCCCCAACGGGCTAGGTAGGCGAAGATCGAGTCATGCCTCCTCTGAAATATGACCCACCAACACCCACCTGCTTAACCCGGAAGCCATCTGCACCAATGTGTTGGAGGAAACACTGCCAATTGTGCCCTATGGGACTCCCAATATTGGCCAGTTCTGATACAGCCCATGATTGAACCAGGGTCTGTAGTGATGACTCCTTAGACCACTGCTCCACTCAGGAGGCACATGCATAAGATCTTTAAAAAGGTCAACATTCACAAGGCTGCAGGGCCAGACGGTTACCAGGACGTCTACTCTGAGCATGCGCTGACCAACTGGCAAGTGTCTTCACTGACATTTTCAACCTGTCCATGACCAGAGTCTGTAATACCTACATGTTTCAAGCAGACCACCATAGTCCATGTGTCCAAGAACACCAAGGTAACCTGCCTAAATGACTACCGACCTGTAGCACTCACGTCTGTAGACATGAAGTGCTGTGAAAGTCTGGTCATGGCTCACATCAACACCATCAGCCCAGAAACCCTAGACCCACTACAATTTGCAAACCGCCCCAACATATCCACAGATGACGCAATCGCAACTGCACTCAACACTATCCTTTCCATCCTGGACTAAAATAACAGTTATGTGGGAATGCTGTTCATTGACTACAGACTTCAGTGTTCAATATCATCGTGCCCTCAATGCTCATCACTAAGCTAAGGACCCTAGGACTAAACACCTCCCTCCTGTACTCCCTGCTCACCCATGACTGTGTGGCCAAGCACAACTCCAACTCCAACACCATCATTAAGTTTACAGATGACACAATGGTGGTAGGCCTGTTCACCGACAACAACGAGACAGACTATAGGGAGGAGATCAGAGACCTGAAAGTGTGCTGCCAGGACAACAACCTTTCCCTCAATGTGATCAAGACAAAGGAGATGATTGTGGACTACAGGAAAAGGAGGGCCGAGCATGTCCCCATTCTCATCGATTGGGCTGTAGTGGAGCGGATTGAGAGCTTCAAGTTCCATGGTGTCCACATCACCAACACACTATCATGGTCCAAACACACCAAGACAGTCGTGAAGAGGGCACAACAATGCCCATTTCCCCCAAAGATTTGGAATGGGTCCTCAGATCCTCAAAAAGTTATACAGCTGCACCATCGAGAGCATCACCGCCTGGTATGGCAACTGCTCGGCCTCCGACCGCAAGGGGCTACAAAGGGTAGTGCGTACGACCCAGTACATCATTGGGGCCAAGCCTCCTGCCATCTAGGACCTATTTACCAGTCGGTGTCAGAGAAAGGCTCACATTTATTTTCTTAACTATTATTTTTCTTAAAACTGCATTGTTTGTTAAGGGATTGTACGTAACCATTTCACGGTAAGGTCTACACCTGTTGTATTCGGCGCATGTGACAAATAAAATGTTATTTGATTTGATTATGCCTGCCGTGTAAACCATTTGATACAGTTAGTGTGTTTCAGCGATTAAGACCAGAATTCAGACTATGACACAGAGAAGTCAGGAGGACACCTACAGTAGAGTGACAGACTGCATTAGGTAACCTCTCCTTCTCACTCTAACTCTTCCACTGCTTCCCTCCTGGTTTTGACAGGCCTTTTCTGATTGATTATATCAATATTATCTGATGGTAGAACATGACAACATCTACTGGTACTATGAAATAAACAGAGAAGGCATTTTAGGCTAGAATATACAGTGCCAGTCAAAAGTTTGGACACACCTACTCATTCAAGGGTTTTTCTTTATTTTTACTATTTTCTACATTATAGTATATTAGTGAAGACATCAAAAAATGAAATAATACCTATTGTCACACCCTGATCTGTTTCACCTGTCTTTGTGATTGTCTCAACCCACCTCCAGTTGTCTCCCATATTCCCCATTGTCCCCTGTGTATTTATACCTGTTTTCTCCGTTTGTCTGTTGCCAATTCGTTTTGTTTCGTCAAGACTACCAAGCCTACCTGTCTCTCGATTGTTCCTGTTTCCTAGTTTTCTCTGTGTTTACCATTCTGCCTGCCGTCCTGTACTTTTGCCCCACCTATCTGGATTACTGACCTCTGCCTGCCCTTGCCTGCCCCTTTTCGAATTAATAAACTGTTGTTACTTCGACCTAGTCTGCATCTGGGTCTTACCTGAAACGTGATACATATGGAATCATGTAGTAAACAAAAAAGTGTTAAGCAAATGAAAATATATTTTATATATTAGATTCTTCAAAATAGCCACCCTTTGCCCAACCTCAACCCAATTGAGATGGTTTTGTATGAGTTGGACTACAGAGTGAAGGAAAAGCAGCCAACAAGTGCACAGCATATGTGGGAACTCCTTCAAAAAAGCATTCCAGATGAAGCTGGGTGAGAGAATGGCAAGAGTATGCAAAGCTGTCAGCAAGGCAAAGGGTGGCTACTTTGAAGAATCTCAAATATAAAATATATTTTCATTTGTTTAACACTTTTCTGGATACTACATGATTACATGGATGTTATTTCATAGTTTTGATGTCTTCACTATTATTTTACCATTAAGAAAATAGTAAAAATTAAGAAAAACCCTTGAATGAGTCGGTGTGTCCAAACTTTTGACTGGTACTGTAGATACACCACTATATCACGACCCTCTTGTCTAACAGGAAGATTCTGCGCCAAGAGTGTCCCTCTGCTTTCCAGAAGGGGGCGTACTGCCATCATTGCTCCCCTCTTTGGCATCGCACAGGTGGTCTACTTCCTGGGAGTGGGAGAGGTCCTTCTCAGCTTCCTGCCTCAATGGAACAACTGGTCTTGCAATCTCATACACAGCCCACAATGGAGGCAGATAATTTGTCTCTTTCCTATCACACACAGCCGACATTGGAGCTAGGTAATCTGGTACCTTCCTCTCATACACAGCCCACACTGGAGCCAGGTAATCTGTCACTTTCCTCTCAGACACAGCCCACATAGGCCAAAGCCCTAAGGAGTTAGTTAGAGTCAGACAGAACGGTGTGTGTGTTCTAGACCAGAGTTTGCCCTCTGCACCTGTTGAGGGTGTTCTGATAGGTCATCCTTTTTTATACCCCTACCTGAGATGAATTACTGTAAATATTTAAATTTAGGTCTGATTTATAACTACAAAATAATCATTCAATATCATTTCAAGTGTACTTTTAGTCGTGCCTTATCAAGGTTAAGTCATGGAATTCTCTTTATTGTTTTTACTAAGATGTTGCTATCATGATATATAAATCTGTCAAATCATATTAACTCAGTGTATACAGTGCCTTGCGAAAGTATTCGGCCCCCTTGAACTTTACGACCTTTTGCCACATTTCAGGCTTCAAACATAAAGATATAAAACTGTATTTTTTTGTGAAGAATCAACAACAAGTGGGACACAATCATGAAGTGGAACGACATTTATTGGATATTTCAAACTTTTTTGACAAATCAAAAACTGAAAAATTGGGCGTGCAAAATTATTCAGCCCCCTTAAGTTAATACTTTGTAGTGCCACCTTTTGCTGCGATTACAGCTGTAAGTCGCTTGGGGTATGTCTCTATCAGTTTTGCACATCGAGAGACTGACATTTTTTCCCATTCCTCCTTGCAAAACAGCTCGAGCTCAGTGAGGTTGGATGGAGAGCATTTGTGAACAGCAGTTTTCAGTTCTTTCCACAGATTCTCGATTGGATTCAGGAAGCCTGAAATGTGGCAAAAGGTCGCAAGATTCAAGGGGGCCGAATACTTTCGCAAGGCACTGTATCTGTCTCAACATGACTGTACTGTAATATCTTCTGTCTGTATTGATGCTATGTTTTATTGTGGTTTTGTGGCTGTTTTGCACAGCTTCTGTACCTCTTTCCAAATTGTGTTTCCCTCTTCATCCATGAAGAAGCTTTAGAATTGCATTCTTCTTCCAAGAATGCAATGAGTATTTTATCACAGTGATACTAAGAGCTGATCTGGGGTGTATTCAGGATTACCAAAGATAACATAAGATGTTGGCAGAGGTTGGAAACAATGTACTCAAGCTGTGTGCCTAGAAAGAGTCAACATTGGCTGCAGCAAACGTAGCTGGTTGGTGACATTGGTGATTACACACCAAACACAATTTGCTGCCCAGCCACCATGTTGGCACCATTTTGTGACTAGATGTCAGTTTAGGTACCTGCCTGAATTTTGCTGATAGAAACTCTCCTTTTTGTGGGCAAAATGTTTTCCATTTGGTGTAAACATTTTCTGTTAGAAAACATTTTGCAACAGACAAAACGTTTTGCAACAGAATCTGCGAAATTAATACAACCCAGGGTTCTGAGAGTGGCCCTTCACTCACAGCACTCAGCCAGAGTCAAATCATCAAATCAAAAAGATAAAAACCCACCCTTGACATTTGTGCAAGCCCATCGCCATTATCATTACTGAAAGGTACATTTGTAGACCCTGTATGACCCTGTATCATAGTAACCTAGATTATATTGTGCTGGTTCTTCCCTGGACCGTTATTCCCTCTTCTCAGGAGGACACATGCATGTCCAAGCACTTATGTCGCCACCCCTCTTCCCTCCCCTGTAGATATGGTGGGTGTTGGGTTATCAGTTTGGATATGGATGTGCACTGAAGGTGTAAAACAGACTGACAGCTATTTTATAATTCATTTGAGGCAAAATAAGAAAGGAAAAAATGTATTCCTCTCGTATATATTGCTGTCTGAAAAATGAATGGGATTGTGCTACCTGTGTTGCCTTATGATTCTTTCTCTTTATTTGTGTGTGACAGTCTTTGGTGTGTGGTTGGTCCTCATTCTACCGTAACAAGTCTCAAGGAAATCTTAAGAGGCCCCCTGGACTGTGGTAACCAAGGAAACAATGGAGGGAGGCTTTGGCTTCACCAAATTAATCTATCTCAGTATCTTGCTGTCTCTGTCGGCCTGTCTCATTCCTACGGAACCATGTGTCCATCCAATAGCCAGATTCTCTAGTTCACATGGGCATGGCTATCCTTGTGTCCTGTTGCTTTCTTGGCATTGTCTCCTTTGGAGGAGATCCATTTCCCACCTACAGTGTTTGTCTTTCTCCACTCCCATGGATACCACTCAGATCCCATTTCAAAACAAGCAAGCAGAGACACTGTGTATAGAGGACACATTATTTACACCTCCCATTGTTACGTGATTATTACAGTGTTAGCATCTGTCCAGTGGATGGAGCAGCTGCAAGCCAGCATGCATTTAATGTATACTACATTTCATAGAATTGAATACAATTACAAGAAGGAGATGTTTGAACTATGATTATTATTGATATGATTAATTATTAATAATCATTCTAATATGTTATTATTATGTACTTTGTATGCTGCACAGGGGAATATGGCTAATACAGGTGGAGTCAAGGAACAGGGTAAACCGATAAGAAATGGGAAGAAGAGAAGGGAGGGGAAGAGGGAGAGATTAGAGATGGGGAGATCGAGGCACTCAACCAAATAAGGGCATAGATTACAAAAGAAGTGAGTTCCTGGAGGGTGAGAATCTACTGTCAAGGACTGTCAAACACACACAGACCAGAGGGGATGTAGATGCCCCACCATTATTTAGATCAATTTCATTATATTAATCTAGATCCAATTTATCGTAGGCCTACTGTTACAGGCAGTGCCATACATTTCACTTTCATAAGACTTAAATTGCCTTCCTAGTGATCAATTAGCTTATTTACTATGACATTTCATGTGTTGAAAGGGAATTGCAATAGCTGTATTATTCACCCTTTTTCAGGGAATGGGAGAGTATGGTGTGTAAATGGCTCGAGAAATGACCTCTACCTCATTTGATGGTGTATAACAGTCAGGAATTGTGTCTCAGGGCTATGAAAGTGGAAGAAATTGTACCAGCAAGTATGGCTGAAATGGATAGGAATATCTACTGTATGTAGCTAAGTGATCTAAATCTGTTACGGTTCTGTTGTCATTATTTGCAATGTACAGTACAGTAAATGGCATTGATTCAGCAACAATTAATTTACTGTAAAATTGACATAACACTTTTGAAAACTGCACTTTATAGGTCTACATTAGCCCCCCCCCCCAGCAGATTGGTACTGGGGCAAGCTGGCGGCTTCAAAATGACATAATGTCAATGAAAACCCTTGAGGATCAAAGCATTGCTGAAGTTGCGTTGATGAAAGAGTTGCCTTGAGTTCGGAGGCGACAGTGTGACAGGCTAATTAATATTCATGCTCGAGATGATGGGGGAGAGAGAGAGAGAGAGAGAGAGAGAGAGAGAGAGAGAGAGAGAGAGAGAGAGAGAGAGAGAGAGAGAGAGAGAGAGAGAGAGAAGGAAGGAAGGAAGGAAGGAAGGAAGGAGCAAGTCCTACGAGAGATGTAGAGAGGGGTTTTGGAATATTTGTTTGAGATCCAGTGTGTAGCTCTGGGTGGGCTGTAACCTACACTCTAAAAAATGCTGGGTTAAAAACAACTCAATTTGGGTTATTTAGTAACCCTGCGCTGGGTAAATATTGGACAGGACACATGCTGGTCTTTTGACCCAGCCAGTTGGGTTGTTTGAATGACCAAACATGGGTTAATTTAACCATCAATTGTTTTTTTATTCACTTTCATGCTGGGTCTTTTTTAATGTAATTCTAGGTTATTTTAAGGAGACTTGGCCTATTATGGGTGTGGCTTTAATATCGCTATTTTTGGCCACCCATGAGAGTAAATGTCATTCTGGTCAATCATTTTAAGTCTGTATATTACAAAATAAAATGTTTCTTGAATATTGTTGCAAATTACATATTTTAATATAAAGTTAATAACATTATAATGGCAGCAGGTAGTCTAGTGGTTAAGAGCGATTGGCCAATAACCAAAAGGTTGCTGGTAGGAATCCCAGAGTTGGAGAAGTGGAAAAATGTGGTGTTCTGCCCTTGAGCAAAACAGTTTCTTGTGTTTCTCAAGAATGGTCCACCACCCAAAAGACACTCAGTCAACTTGACACAACTGTGGTAAGCGTTGGAGTCAACATGGGCCAGCATCACTGTGGAACGATTTCAACACCTTGTAAAGTCAATGCCCTGACAAATTGAGGCTGTTCTGAGGGCAAAAGTGTGCAACTCAATAATAGAAATGTGTTCCTAATGTTTTGTCCACTCAGTGTCAGTGAGAGAGAGAGAGATGCTAGACAGACAACTGAGTTCTGGGACAGAGAAAGCATTATCTTGCAGCCAAAAGGCTTACAATGAGACAGGAAGAGGCACATGGCCAACATCGCTCCAAGGATCAGCATATACACTCCAATCTCATGGAGTTGTCATTGGCTTCCATTATTATTGAGCACTCAAGGTTAAGGAATGGAAGATGGGTAAGACAAAAGTAGATGCTTATGCATAGACCACCTTGTAGGCCTACAACCCAGTTGCTTTAGCACATTTTGTTTGAAACATTTTAAATGTAAAATTAGAGTAAGAACGTTTCTCAATGTTATATGGGCTAGCCTACTTATCAATATCAATTAAATGCGTAATTGATAGCCCATGTCATTAAATACTTGGCATGTGGTCAAATGAAGATGGGTAAATAAGATTAGGCTACACCAAACTTTAATAGTCCTTCATAAAATAACAATTATTGAATGTACTGTTTGCCATTCGATGTTCTACAACACTAGGGACCGCTGGTGAGCCATGTCAGTCATGTTGCTACGGGTGGACGTGAGCGGTGAGTAAATCAACTTTTCGTATTGGCTATAACAGTCATATGGCGAACACAGATTGAGTGTTAAAAATAACAGGCTCAAGGAATCGAGGATGAAGAAACGCTAATCACACAAAAAATGTGAAGGGTGTTAGGCTACAGTATGTGCGCGCGAGAAAAGGCAACCGTTTCTCACGCACGAACCCCAATTAATTTTCCACCTGCAGTTTGGAGTCACTGACAACCTGTCGCCCATAGACTACCAACCAGACCAGGCTGAGACTACACATCTACAGACACCTATTCGCACATTTCCAGTTTGGTTACTTATGAGGCCACAAAGGCACACACATTTCCAGGTCTCTTTTTGTGGTGAATCAATCCCTCTCTCGCCCCCTCTATATGTAGTAGCCATCTGAGACGGTTTCTGGAATTCTTAAAGGACATGCTTATGAAATGAAGGGATTATAATAGTGATTGAGGTGAGGATAATGATGGTGATATAATGGTGACTGTAGACTAACATCTAACTAGGTCGAACGAGGAGCGTACAATTTGGAGATTATTAAGTCCCTTAAAAAAATAGGCAACATTAAAGTGTATGGTTCCAGCCCGACACGGATTTTGACTCCAGCTGCGAGTACTTTGCACGGACTGCTTTCACGTCACCCCGCCCGTCTGCCCGTCTCCTCCCTGCAATCTTATTGCGACCATCTCTTTTGAGCGCATCTGAACTGGAGAGAGAGAGATACTAAATAGATTCAGGCACCAACATTTACCTACCTGCTCGAGCGAAATACGGGGAGGACGCTGAAGTACGCGCGCGTCCACGCGCACTCGCTGAGTAGCAAGACAATATAAGGCAATAAATAAAAACCAACATTGGAATTTGAGTTTTCAACACGAAGGCTATTCCTTAAAAATAAAAAATATAAGAATACAGCTTTACTGAAAAAAAGCAACAGCCATGCATCTGAACAGAGAAGAAGGGAACAGCAAAGGTGAGAGAAATACCCCAATTTATATTTTCCATGCCAGACTGTCTGTCTCCCTTTTAGGCTAGTTTGTTTGAGGCTCTTGTGATCGTTCAAAAACGCCCTTGAGGAGGATTTGTTGGTCTCAAGTAATGATGCTGGGAGTCATCGCCACAACACAAGCAGCATGTTATTGCTGATTTTACTAGTGTCATCTCTATCAGAATGCATAGCCCATGATGTTGTTTACTCGTTACATTCCTTGTCATGTGCCTGGATGACATTCAAAGGCTACATCATCGTTCAGAGACCGCACTAAAGGCAATTGTGTAGATGGAATTACTCAAATTAGGCTGGCAGCATGGAGACTCGGGTGTAAGTTAAAGATGCTTGTGCACTTGTTGTTCTCTCAGTATTGTTAACGTTAGCCTACATGCCCGAGTGTCACCGGTTTTTACGTCAGGTAAACTGAGCGGCAAAACACACAAGGTCATCTCATCTCCTATCATGTCCACGGGTGTTTGTGTCCCTGTCTGAGAGAAGGAGGGAGAGAGGAGCATATTGTATGTGTGGATGGGTGGGGGGGGGGGGCACCTATTTAAGAAATGTATCCCACGTGCATCGGGGGCGTGACAGGTTACATGGAGGAATAGTGGCCCTCTTCCCGCCCCTAAGTGTCGCCCCTGGTGGCAAGCAGTAGGCTGCACACCTTGACAGCAAACACCTGCTGCTCAGGGAGAGAAATGTGTGAACTGAATGATCCTCTGTGAAGACTGTCAGTAAACGTGAAATGGCTGAAAACAGCTTTATTCATTCATGGCCTCATTATGGCAGTGAAAAATGCACTTCCAATAAATCACCCAGTTCTAATAAATATTATTGGCTGTAGTCTGAATATATAAGAAGGCCTAGTTCTATAAACACTGTGTCCCTTTGAACATCCCTTTTGTGACAGATCACTTGAAAAATAGGCCTATATATTGAGGGTAATTTGCAGAGAGGATGGTGTCTGGAACAAGTGTGTTTCTGAACACTGTACTCTATAAAATGACCTAAATCTATCCACATAATAGAGCAAAAGCAAATTGCAAACTTTCATGAACACAGAAAATGTGAGATTTGTTCATTTTCCATCATCCACTCTAGAATTACAGGCTTATTTACTGTAGTTCCTACAGCCATGTGCTGTATGCCAAAAGTATGTGGACACCTGCTAATTGAACATCTCATTCCAAAGTCATGGGCATTAATCTGGATTTGCTACCATGACAGCCTCCATTCTTCTGGGAAGGCTTTCCACTAGATGTTGGAACATTGCTGCAGGGACTTGCTTCCATTCAGCCACAAAACCATTAGTGAGGTCGGCACTGATGTTGGGCAATTAGGCCTGGCTCGCAGTCTGCGTTCCAATTCATCCCAAAGGTGTTCGATGGTCTTGAGGTCAGGGCTCTGTGCAGGCCAGTCAAGTTCTTCCACACTGATCTTGACAAGCCATTTCTGTATGTACCTTGCTTTGTGCATGGGGGCATTGTCATGCTGAAACAGGAAAGGTCCTTCCTTTGTTGCCACAAAGTTGGAAGCACAGAATCGTCTAGTATGTCATTGTATGCTGTAGCATTAAGATTTCCCTTCACGGGAACTAAGCTGCCTAGCCCGGGCCATGAAAAACATCCACAGACCATTATTCCTCCTCCACCTAACGTTACAGTTGGCACTATGCATTGGGGCAGGTAGTATTCTCCTGGCATCCACCAAACCCAGATTTGTCCTTCAGAGTGCTAGATGTTGAAGTGTGATTCATCACTTCAGAGAACACATTTCCACTGCTCCAGAGTCCAATGTCGGAGAGCTTTATACCACTCCAGCCGAAGCTTGGCATTGCGCATCTTAGTGTGTGGCTGCTCGGCCATGGAAACCCATTTCATGAAGCTCCCGATGAACAGCCTTGTGCTGACGTTGCTTCCAGAGGCAGTTTGGAACTTGGTAGTGAGTGTTGTAACCAAGGACTGATGATTTTTATGCGCTACGCGCCTCAGCACTCGACGGTCCTGTTCTGTGAGCTTGTTTGGCCTACCACTTCGGGGATGAGCCGTTGTTGCTCCTAGACTTTCACAATAACAGCACTTACAGTTGACCAGGGCAGCATCCTCCGAAACACAAACCAGCCACGCTGCTTCTTGACACAATGCCCGATTAACCCTTGAAGCCAGCCGCACCAAGGTGTTGGAGGAAACACCATACACCAGGCGACCGTGTCAGTGTGCATTGCACCCGGCCCGCAACAGGAATTGCTAGAGCACAATGGGACAAGGACATCCCTGTCGGCCAAACCCTCCCCTAACCCAGACGACGCTGGGCCAATTGTGTGCCGCCCCATGGGTCTCCCAGTTACTCCCGGCTGGCACAGAGCCAACAGAGTTGGATTTTGCGGAGGGAGCACACTGACTTGATAATGGAAAAATAATATATGGATGAGCGATGACCGAGCGGCATAGGTTAAGATGCAGTACATGTTATAGATTACAGTATATACAGTGGGGCAAAACAGTTTTTAGTCAGCCACCAATTGTGCAAGTTCTCCAACTTAAAAAGATGAGAGAGGCCTTTAATTTTCATCATAGGTACACTTCAACTATGACAGACATAATGAGAAAAAAAATCCAGAAAATCACATTGTAGGATTTATAATGATTTTATTTGCAAATTATGGTGGAAAATAAGTATTTGGTCACCTACAAACAAGCAAAATTTCTGGCTCTCACAGACCTGTAACTTCTTATTTAAGAGGCTCCTCTGTCCTCCACTCGTTACCTGTATTAATGGCACCTGTTTGAACGTGTTATCAGTATAAAAGTCACCTGTCCACAACCTCAAACAGTCACACTCCAAACTCCACTATGGCCAAGACCAAAGAGCTGTCAAAGGACACCAGAAACAAAATTGTAGACCTGCACCAGGCTGGGAAGACTGAATCTGCAATAGGTAAGCAGCTTGTAGGTAAGCAGTATGTATTCCATATTAGGAAATGGAAGACATACAAGACCACTGATAATCTCCCTCAATCTGGGGCTCCACGCAAGATCTCACCCCATGGGGTCAAAATGATCACAAGAACAGTGAGCAAAAATCCCAGAACCACACAGGGGGACCTAGTGAATGACCTGCAGAGAGCTGGGACCAAAGTAACAAAGCCTACCATCAGTAACACACTACGCCGCCAGGGACTCAAATGCTGCAGTGCCAGACATGTCCCCCTGCTTAAACCAATACATGTCCAGGCCCGTCTAAAGTTTCCTAGAGAGCATTTGGATGATGCAGAAGACGATCGGGAGAATGTCATATGGTCAGATTAAACCAAAATATAACTTTTTGGTAAAAACACAACTCGTCATATTTGGAGGACAAAGAATGCTGAGTTGCATCCAAAGAACACCATACCTACTGTGAAGCATGGGGGTGGAAACATCATGCTTTGGGGCTGTTTTTCTGTAAAGGGACCAGAACGACTGATCCGTAGAAAGGAAAGAATGAATGGGGCCATGTATTGTGAGATTTTGAGTGAAAACCTCCTTCCATCAGCAAGGGCATTGAAGATGAAACGTGGCTGGGTCTTTCAGCATGACAATGATCCCAAACACCGCCCGGGCAATGAAGGAGTGACTTCGTAAGAAGCATTTCAAAGTTCTGGAGGGGCCTAGCCAGTCTCCAGATCTCAACCCCATAGAAAATCTTTGGAGGGAGTTGAAAGTCTATGTTGCCCAGCAACAGCCCCAAAACATCACTGCTCTAGAGGAGATCTGCATGGAGGAATGGGTCAAAATACCAGCAACAGTGTGTGAAAACCTTGTGAAGACTTACAGAAAACGTTTGACCTCTGTCATTGCCAACAAAGGGTAGATAACAAAGTATTGAGCTAAACTTTGTTATTGACCAAATACTTATTTTCCACCATAATTTGCAAATAAATTCATTAAAAATCCTACAATGTGATTTTCTGTATTTTTTACCTCATTTTGTCTGTCATAGTTGAAGTATACCTATGATGAAAACTACAGGCCTCTCTCATATTTTTAAGTAGGAGAACTTGCACAACTGGTGGCTGACTAAATACTTTTTTGCCCCACTGTGCATATGAGATGAGTAATGAAAGAAATGTAAACATTATTTTACCTGCGGGTGATGGGCAGGACTCACAGGAGGTATGTTGGTAAAGGAATTTAATCAAGCTATGTAGCCTTTTGATTTCTTCTTAATTAATAAATAAAACTAAAATGTTTTGTTTCTCTGTAATACTAGCCACCTAGCCATTTTATAACGTTGGCTTTAAATAGCCAGCTAGATAGGTTCCGAATCTCCCAACATCAAAACTATCTACCAAGCCATTTCAGGCTATCAATTAAGTTAAAGTAGCTTGTCTGACTATCTTAGCTGGAAAGCCTGCTGGCAAGGTTTCTAGACTTTAGAAAAGCAAGCAATTACTAAATGTACTGAATAAAACTCACATTCCTTTCAATCTTTTACCCAGATTTTAGCAGAGATGTAGAGAAGCATATGTGACCGACCACCTTGATTCGGGGCTTATGTAGCAAAATTTGAAATTGTGTCTTTTACATTGGATAAAAGCAGAGACACAGAGCTACAAAATGGTATATCATACACTACATTTGAGGCACAATGGGACAGTAATTCTGCTTTGGAAGTTGATAAACTTATAACCTCACTTTTGAGAAAATTCCCTTGGAATGTTTTGGAACCTACTGGAGAGCTCTTCTTTGTGTCAAGTCACTCTGGTTCACACTGACTGTGTGCAATGCCATAAGAATAATCAGATCTTTCTCCCTCTCTGTCACGAATGCCATGGTTGCCCTTAGTTTGAAGATATAATCCGGAGACAGGTGTTCTCTTTTCAACTCCCTCTGCATTTGCAAGCAAATGGCAAAATTCTATTAATCTCTACCAGACATTCCACTGATTTCAAAACTCGGTCAACTTCTTCCGTGACAACAACACTGTTGATCTCTGTTTATTCCACATCACTGTCATCAGAAGACTCTACAATGTCTTCTTCAAAGAACATGTTTTTACCTAAATAAGGGATTTCCTAATCATCTGATTTATTTTCAGAGTCGGAGAGAATCAGCATAGCACGATCATCCTCCAGAAAGTAGTCCATCACAACCTTTTCCCACTGACCTTTACATTCAGGGGAGCAATGTTATTGGGAGGAGTAGCAACATATTTGCAGTTCTCCATTGCTAAGCATTATCTAAGCATAACGAGCAGCTCATTTTATAGACATTAGATGCTTACACCGCAGACCAATCTGAAACTCATCTCTGCATATTCAACCCACTCATTACCTCAGCCAATCATGGCTAGCGGGAAGGTCCCTGCCTTTTTCTGTGGCAAAACCAACTTGGCTCGTAATTTAACAACTTTATTCACATTTACAGATGGCATATAAGTTTGTTATTAAGGCACATGAAAGTTCAAATGTTCCAGAAGGCATTTCTGCCAAAAAACACATTTTGATTAAAAGAATAATGTTCAAATGACTCTCCTGTGAAGTCGTGACTTCCAACATTCGCCTAGTTTCCTGAAACAAGTCACATATCACTTTTTTTTATAGAACCACCAGTCAGGAGGTATGCTTAGATATGCTAAAAAAAATTATTGGTTTAAATGTAATCATGATATTAGTGTATGAGTTATGTTACCATGATATGTGCCTGTATCCCATGGCATAATTATTGTTTTCCTATAAATGTATCATAATATATTTTCTAATGGTATAATTCTTTCTATAACAAGTGGGGGAAAGAACAACATGCCACAGGTAGGCCTGATTATCATGAACAGTCAAATCATTTATTTGTATTTTTAAGTTGATTAATATTAGCACAATTCTGCCAAATTGCATCCCACACTGGGTGGCCAATATGACAGGCAGATGATGGTGTGTTTATATCACAGCAATCCTTTCCAATACAGATGTCTGTCCCTCCATTATCAGTAAATCACATACATCCAAAATGTTGGCCTTCACAGAGGACTACAAGGCTGTGGAATCCAGAATGTCCAGCATGTCTTAATTCCACTCTGGAATGGTTTCCACCAATCCATCTCCCAGCAGGGAATCTATTTCCCATCAGGAATGGTTCCCTGACAGGCAGCCTGTGCTGCGCTGTGGGGGGATCCCTGCAGTGGCAGGTGATCTGACATCGGCACACACTGGCGCTATTGACTCTGGTTAATCTCAGCCCTAGGTAAAGATTAGACCACATCTGAACCCTAACTCACTTATCAGACAACAGCAATGACTACATTTAGTAGGGAATTCTTCAACCGCCACAACCAATGGCCTTTCCGTGGAAAAGCAGTTTTAGGGGGTTGTAGGTTTTGATCAGTGGGGATAGGTGGAAGCTCAACATTGTGATACATATTTTGTGATGAAATTCCTACCACTATTTATAGAGGTCACAAAGCCAAGGGAAAAAGGTATAGATTTCATCTGTCAAATGTTTTTCAGTGTATTCAGAATCTTGAGCCTGCTGGCGGCCAAAATCCAAACATACCATTAATAATGCTATGCTAAATGTCATATTAATGGTATATGTCAAATGTTATGTAATTGGAGGGTTTACCACCTTTATCCATCCTGTTTATTAGTATTCCTGCCTGCAGGGTGGCTCTGTCATAGCAGAGCAATAATCCAAACACTGGAAGAAGGTCAGAGGTATTGTGTTAGATGTCAGGACGTTTATCTAACGTGTTCAGGTCTCCCATGTTAGATAAGTTAGATCAGGGTAATACTTCTTCACTGGAAAACAAACTGCCACTCCTCTCAAAGCATTGTGGTCATTATGCATATACAATACATTAATTATCAGCTTAGATCTAGCTACGTTCACAAAGTCTGTGTTTTTGGACATGGACGACTCACATAACCGCCTGTACTGCAGATACACTCCATGCCCTTTTTATGGCCTTTACCTGATGTGTTCTAGTGTGGATGGAATCTGTGATAGCTTTGCTGCAGGGTGTCTGTAATGTCTGTCTAGTGCGCCTTGTCTCATGTGGGCTAGATCATTGATAGTGGAGGACAGTGAAATGGTTTCACTCTACTGTGTCTTTAGTGATCTGGGAGTTTGCCATGGCATCGCTCTAGTTCTATCTTCCGTTCTGTGGATAAGAGATTGTGGCACCATGACTCTGTCAAGGCCAAACGCAGAGAAGAGACAGTGAGGGAGGGAGACAGTAGGTATGGAGGGATGGAGACAGTAGGTATGGAGGGAGGGAGACAGTAGGTATGGAGGGAGGGAGACAGAAGGCATGGAGGGAGGGAGACAGTAAGCATGGAGGGAGGGAGGGAGACAATAGGGAGGGAGGGGACAAATGGGGAGATGGATGCACACATTGGTCAGTCATGCTGAGGAGCTTTTTCCATCCCGGCAGTTTGTAAACGTCTGAGGTAATTGCCTATTAATACCAGTATCCAGATCCATTGTCAAATGTCTTGTTAATATTACATTCCTTAGAAGGAGAAATAATGAGCTCCAATCATCTGACTTATCAGTGTTTTATATGAGGAGAGGGAGGAGGAGCCGGAAAGAGGGAGAGGAGATGGAGAGAGGAAAAAACAGCTATTAGTCAGGTGCTGGCAATAATAGTCATCTGAAATGAATGTATTTTTATCCAGTGGTGGTATAACTCTGGTGTGTAATGGGGGAAGGCACAGAGATCAGTTCCTCTCACTATCATACAGACTCAGGAAGTACAGAGACTGGAAGGCGGGATTGGAGAAGATGTGGTTCTGTTTGTTTTTACACAAAAGGCAAAGAGGGGAAATCAGACTGGTACATAGATCAAGAAAGTGAGACTTGTGATACTAGGGCAAATGATTTGAGAGACACAGAAAGTGAGAAAAGCATGGATGAGAAGCAGGGCATGGAACGGGTGTTTTGCCTGGGTCAGACATTGTCCCCCACCGTCTCAGTAAACCGTCACATTGATTAATCAAGACGGAGCCTGACTTGGATTGAAGGGAATCAGGAGGGAAGAAGAGAGGTGTGTGTGTGTGTGTTTGTGCATGTGTGTGTGTGTGTGTTTGTGCATGTGTGTGTGTACGTGGGTGCATTAAGATGGGTGTAGGGTTACACACCAGTTTCTCTCTACTGTTACAGAACACTCTCTGGTTCACTAGAGATGGTGGTGTCTCATGGGCACGACACAAGTCTCTTCCCTTTGCCACCACTGCCTCCCTGTCTTTTTGTCTCATTATTATTCACAAGTAGATGCATACATTCAGGCAGAGCACCAGGAAGGGAAAAGGTAATGATGGAATCTGGTGAGGCGCAGGCAAGGAACTCTCTCAGCAGCAAGTGTTTGTTGAGAATGATATAAGTGGACAAAAAGGTTTATGGAGAAAGATGGAAAATGAGAATTGGAGATAGAGACAGAGAGAGGGGGTTTGCACTTTGAGAGAACATCTAGGCTATGCCTCCCAGAAGAGAGTGCTTTTAAAGAGGCAGAAAAGAGAGAGGGAGAATATATGCCTTTTAATCAGTGAGCTCATTGAAGGCGTGTTGGTTCCCAGAGGCTCTACATGGACAGTAAAATAGAGAGAGAGGAAGGGAATGAGGGAGGGAAACGGGAGGGGTGATGCAATGTTTTGTTTCTATTTCTCAAAGTTCTTAGCTCCGTTTGTTTTGGATGTTGATAATGGTAATGGACTGCATTTAGGTGTATTTTACTGTATCAGATCAAATCAAAATGTATTGGTTGCGTACACACATTTGAAGTTGTTATCGCAGATGCAGCAGTTATATCTAGCAATACAATAATAAACACATAATCCCCAAAGTTTTTAAATATATAATTAAGAAATATCAGACAAGCAATGTTAGTGTCCAGAATATACATTTGTTTAACACTTTTTTTGTTATTACATGATGCCATATGTGTTATGTCTTAGTTTTGATGTCTTTACTATTATTCTACAATGTAATAAATTGTCTGAGTCATGTGTATTGGTGGCAGGGAAGTCAGGCACAGGAGAATCAAACTGAGTGTAATGGAGTATTTAATAACAAATAAACAAAACATACTCCAAACACTGACGGCTCCATCAGCGCGTCTACACCGGCCTCGGGGACGACCCGGAGGGTGAGGTGCAGGGCGATCCGGATGGAGACGGTGGAATTCTCGCAGCATGGAAGGATCTAATAAGTCCTCCACCGGAACCCAGCATCTCTCCTCCAGACCTTACCCCTCCCAGTCCACAAGGTACTGAAGGCCCCACGCCCGACGTCTCGATTCCAAGATGGATCGAACGTAGTATGCCGGGACCCCCTCGAAGTCCAGAGGGGGCGGAGGAACATCCCACACTTCAGCCTCCTGGAGCAGGCCAGCCACCACCAGCCTGAGGAGAGACACATGGAACGAGGGGTTAATACGGTAATTAGTGGGTAGCTGTAACCTATAACATACCTCGTTCACTCTCCTCAGGACTTTAAACGGCCCCACAAACCGCGGACCCAGCTTCCGGCAGGGCAGGCGGAGGGGCAGGTTTCGGGTCGAGAGCCAGACCCTGTCCCCTGGTGCGAACACCGGGGCCTCACTGCGGTGACGGTCTGCGCCAACTTTCTGGCGCAGTATGATGCGCTGAAGGTGGTCGTGGGCGGCCTCCCAGGTTTCCTCCGCGCGCCGGAACCAATTGTCCACCGCAGGAGCCTCTGTCTGACTCTGATGCCAAGGAGCTAGAACCGGCTGATACCCTAATACACATTGAAAGGGAGAAAGGTTAGTGGAGGAAGTGGCGTAGCGAGTTCTGGGCCATCTCTGCCCAGGGCACGAACTTCGCCCACTCCTCCGGCCAGTCCTGGCAATAAGACTGCAGAAACCTACCCACATCCTGGTTAACTCTCTCCACCTGCCCATTACTCTCAGGGTGAAAACCTGAGGTAAGGCTGACCGAGACCCCTAGATGTTCCATGAACGCCTTCCAGACCCTTGATGTGAACTGGGGACCCTGATCAGACACTATATCCTCAGGCACCCCATAATGCCAGAAAACGTGTGTAAACAGGGCCTCCCCAGTTTGTAAGGCCGTAGGGAGACCGAGCAAAGGGAGGAGATGACAGGACGTAGAAAAACGATCCACAACGACCAGGATCGTGGTGTCACCCTGTGAAGGTGAAAGATCAGTTAAAAAATCCACCGACTGGTGCGACCACGGCCGTTGTGGAACGGGTAAGGGTTGTCTAGGAGCCTTGCATTGGGCGCATACTGAGCAGGAGGAAACATAAATCCTCACGTCCTTAGCTAAAGTGGGCCACCAGTACCTCCCATCAAGAAAGCACACCATCCGACCTATCCCCGGATGACCAGAGGAGGGTGACGTGTGGGTCCAATAGATCAGTCGGTCGCAGACAGCAGACGGAACGTACAGATGCCCAGCTGGACACTGAGGGGGAGAGCCAGCTCAATGTCCGCGTCCATCTCCCACACTAACAGCGCCACCAAACAAGAAGCTGGGAGTATGGGAGTGGGTTCCATGGACTGCTCCTCTGTGTCATACAGCCGGGACAATGCATCTGCCCTAACGTTCTGGGAGCCTGGTCTGTAAGAGAGGGTAAACACAAAATGAGTGAAAAACATGGCTCACCTTGCCTGACGAGGATTCAGTCTCCTCGCCTCCCGGATGTACTCCAGATTGCGATGGTCAGTCCAGATGAGAAAGGGGTGTTTAGCCCCCTCAAGCCAATGTCTCCACACCTTCCAGGCTTTTACGACAGACGGTTCCCCACATCATAGTTTCGCTCCGCCGGGCTGAGCTTCTTCGAAAAGAAGGCACAGGGGCGAAGCTTCAGTGGCGTACCCGAGAGCTGAGAGAGCACTGCTCCTATCCTATGCGTCCACCTCCACTATGAATGGCAAAGAGGGATCCGGATGAGCCAACACCGGAACCGGGCAGCCGAGCGGAAATGGAGGAAAACTCGCCTCCCTGCGGACCTGGCATCCTTTCACTCCCTCCTCTCTACATTTTCCTCCTCTGTCTCTGCTGCTAAAGCCACTTTCTACCACGCTAAATTCCAAGCATCTGCCTCTAACCCTAGGAATCTCTTTGCCACCTTCTCCCTCCTGAATCCTCCTCCCCCTCCCCCCCCCTCCCTCTCTGCAGATGACTTCGTCAACCATTTTGAAAAGAAGGTCGACGACATCCGATCCTCGTTTGCTAAGTCAAACGACACCGCTGGTTCTGCTCACACTGCCCTACCCTGTGCTCTGACCTCTTTCTCCCCTCTCTCTCCAGATGAAATCTCGTGTCTTGTGACGGCTGGCCGCCCAACAACCTGCCCGCTTGACCCTATCCCCTCCTCTCTTCTCCAGACCATTTCCGGAGACCTTCTCCCTTACCTCACCTCGCTCATCAACTCATCCCTGACCGCTGGCTACGTCCCTTCCGTCTTCAAGAGAGCGAGAGTTGCACCCCTTCTGAAAAAACCTACACTCGATCGCTCCGATGTCAACAACTACAGACCAGTATCCCTTCTTTCTTTTCTCTCCAAAACTCTTGAACGTGCCGTCCTTGGCCAGCTCTCCCGCTATCTCTCTCAGAATGACCTTCTTGATCCAAATCAGTCAGGTTTCAAGACTAGTCATTCAACTGAGACTGCTCTTCTCTGTATCACGGAGGCGCTGCGCACTGCTAAAGCTAACTCTCTCTCCTCTGCTCTCATCCTTCTAGACCTATCGGCTGCCTTCGATACTGTGAACCATCAGATCCTCCTCTCCACCCTCTCCGAGTTGGGCATCTCCGGCGCGGCCCACGCTTGGATTGCGTCCTACCTGACAGGTCGCTCCTACAAGGTGGCGTGGCGAGAATCTGTCTCCTCACCACGCGCTCTCACCACTGGTGTCCCCCAGGGCTCTGTTCTAGGCCCTCTCCTATTCTCGCTATACACCAAGTCACTTGGCTCTGTCATAACCTCACATGGTCTCTCCTATCATTGCTACGCAGACGACACACAATTAATCTTCTCCTTTCCCCCTTCTGATGACCAGGTGGCGAATCGCATCTCTGCATGTCTGGCAGACATATCAGTGTGGATGACGGATCACCACCTCAAGCTGAACCTCGGCAAGACGGAGCTGCTCTTCCTCCCGGGGAAGGACTGCCCGTTCCATGATCTCGCCATCACGGTTGACAACTCCATAGTGTCCTCCTCCCAGAGCGCTAAGAACCTTGGCGTGATCCTGGACAACACCCTGTCGTTCTCAACTAACATCAAGGCGGTGGCCCGTTCCTGTAGGTTCATGCTCTACAACATCCGCAGAGTACGACCCTGCCTCACACAGGAAGCGGCGCAGGTCCTAATCCAGGCACTTGTCATCTCCCGTCTGGATTACTGCAACTCGCTGTTGGCTGGGCTCCCTGCCTGTGCCATTAAACCCCTACAACTCATCCAGAACGCCGCAGCCCGTCTGGTGTTCAACCTTCCCAAGTTCTCTCACGTCACCCCGCTCCTCCGCTCTCTCCACTGGCTTCCAGTTGAAGCTCGCATCCGCTACAAGACCATGGTGCTTGCCTACGGAGCTGTGAGGGGAACGGCACCTCAGTACCTCCAGGCTCTGATCAGGCCCTACACCCAAACAAGGGCACTGCGTTCATCCACCTCTGGCCTGCTCGCCTCCCTACCACTGAGGAAGTACAGTTCCCGCTCAGCCCAGTCAAAACTGTTCGCTGCTCTGGCCCCCCAATGGTGGAACAAACTCCCTCACGACACCAGGACAGCGGAGTCAATCACCACCTTCCGGAGACACCTGAAACCCCACCTCTTTAAGGAATACCTAGGATAGGATAAAGTAATCCTTCTCACCTCCCCCTTAAAAGATTTAGATGCACTATTGTAAAGTGACTGTTCCACTGGATGCCATAAGGTGAATGCACCAATTTGTAAGTCGCTCTGGATAAGAGCGTCTGCTAAATGACTTAAATGTAAAATGTTAAATGAGGTAAACAGAGCCTTCAGGTGCCTAAAAGCTCTGTTCGCCTTGGCCAACCACTGCAAGTGCACCGTGCCCCCCTTTAGCAGTGAGGTAATGGGATAAACCTCCGGTAGTAGTTGACAAACCCTAAGAATCGCTACACCTCCTTTACCGTGGTGGGAGTCAGCCAATTACGCACGGCTGCAATGCGGTCACTCTCCATCTCCTCTCTTGACGTGGAAATCTGATGCCCTAGGAAGGAGACGGATTGTTGGAAGAACAAGCATTTCTCAGCCTTGACATATAGAACATGCTCCAACAGGCGACCAAGCACTTTGCGCACCAGGGACACATGCTTGGCTCATGTAGCGGAGTATATCAGGATATCATCGATATACACCACTACACCCTGCCCGTGCAGGTCTCTGAAAATCTTGTCTACAAATGATTGGAAGACTGATGGAGCATTCATCAACCCATACGGCATGACGAGGTACTCATAATGACCTGAGGTGGTGCGAAATGCCGTCTTCCACTCATCTCCTTTCCAAATACTCACCAGATTGTACGCACTCCTGAGATCCAGTTTAGTGAAGAAGCATGCCCTGTGCATTGACTCAATTGCTGTAGTGATAAGAGGTAACTATATGTCACCGTGATTTTATTGATGTCACGCCTTGGTCTTAGTATTTTGTGTTTTCTTTAATTATTTGTTCAGGCCAGGGTGTGACATGGGGTTATTGTATTTTCCTATTGGGGTTTGTAGTATTTGGGATCGCGGCTGAGTAGGGGTGTTGTATAGGCTTGGCTGCCTGAGAAGGTTCTCAATCAGAGTCAGGTGATTCTCGTTGTCTCTGATTGGGAACCGTATTTAGGTAGCCGGGGTTTCACTGTGTATTTCGTGGGTGATTGTTCCTGTCTCTGTGTAGTTTCACCAGATAGGCTGTAATTAGATTTCACGTTCCGTTTGTTGTTTTGTATTTTGTATAGTTATTTCATGTGTCACTTTTTCCATTAAAGTCATGAGTAACCACCACGCTGCATTTCGGTCCGACTCTCTTTCGACAAACGAAGAACGCCGTTACAGAATCACCCACCACACTCGGACCGAGCAGCGTGTTAACAGGCAGCAGCGAAGGGAGGACGTTATGGACAGCAAAGGCATGGAGTAAACGACATGGGAAGAAATAAACAGGTGGGCGGCCAACCCAGAGAGAATGCCGGAGCCCGCCTGGGATTCGCTGGAGCAGTGCGAAGAGGGCTATAGGCGAATGGAGTCGAAAAGAAAGACACGGCGGCGCAGAGCGAAACCCGAAAGTCACCCCCAAATATTTATTGGGGGAGGGCTCAGAGGGAGAGTGGCTGAGTCAGGAGTCAGACCTGAGCCAACTTTCCCTGTTAATCGTGAAGAGCAGTTGCAGTGGGAGAGGCTGCACCACTTGGAGAATTGGACATGGGAGGAAGAACTGGACGGTAAAGGACCCTGGGCTCAGCCTGGTGAATATCGTCGCCCCAAGGAGGAACTAGAGGCGGCTAAAGCGGAGAGGCGCTGGTATGAGGAGGCAGCATGGCGATGCGGATGGAAGCCCGAAAAGCAGCCCCAAAAAATTATTGGAGGGGGCTTAAAGGGAGTATGGCTATGCCAGGTAGGAGACCTGCGCAAACTCCCTGTGCTTACCGGTGGGCTAGAGAGACCGGGCAGACACCGTGTTATGCTATGGAGCGCACGGTGTTTCAAGTGCGGGTGCATAGCCCGGTGCGGTTCATACCAGTCCTTCGTATTGGCCGGGCTAGAGTGGGCATCGAGCCAGGTAAGGTTGGGCAGGCTCGGTGCTCAAGAACTCCAGTGCGCCTGCACGGTCCGGTCTATCCAGAGCCACCTCCACACACCAGTCCTCCGGTAGCAGCTCCCCGCACCAGGCTTCCTGTGCGTGTGCTCAATCCTGTAGCACCAGTTCCAGCACCACGCACCAGGCCTTCTGTGCGCCTCGCCTGTTCAGCTCAGCCAGAGCCTTCCTTCCCTCCTGCGCTGTCGGAGTCTCCCGCCTGTTCAGCGCTATTAGAGCCTTCCACCTCTACAGCGCTGCCGGAGCCTCCTGCCTGTTCGGAGCAGCCTGAGCTGCCAGTCTGCAGGGAGCTGTCAGTCTGCAAGGTGCTGTCAGTCTGCATGAAGCAGCCAGAGCTGTCAGTCTGCAAAGAGCTGCCCGTCTGCAAGGAGCTGTCAGTCTGCAAGGAGCTGTCAGTCTGCAAGGAGCTGCCAGTCTGCAGGGTGCTGTCAGCCTGCATGGAGCAGTCAGAGCTGTCAGTCTGCATGAAGCAGCCAGAGCTGTCAGTCTGCAAAGAGCTTTCAGTCTGCATAGAGCAGCTAGAACCGCCAGTCAGCCATGATCTTCTAGATCTGCCAGTCAACCAGATTCTTCCAGATCTGCCAGTCAACCAGTCTCTTCCAGATCTGCCAGTCAACCAGTCTCTTCCAGATCTGCCAGTCAACCAGTCTCTTCCAGATCTGCCAGTCAACCAGTCTCTTCCAGATCTGCCAGCCAGCCAGGATCTACCGGAGCCTGCTACCTACCTGAGCTTCATCTCAGTACAAGGCTTCCTCTTAGTACTGGGCTTCCCCTCAGTTCCGGGCTGCCTCTCAGTTCCAGGCTGCCCCTCAGTCCCGAGCTGCCCCTCAGTCCCGAGCTGACCCTCAGTCCCGAGCTGCCTCAGTCCCAAGCTGCCCCTCAGTCACGAGCTGCTCCTCAGTTCAGTGGGGTTCTGGATGAGGACTATTAGGCCATGGTCGGCGGCGAGGGTGGATTATCCCAGGACGCGAAGGGGAGGAACTAGGACATTAATGGAGTGGGGTCCACGTCCCGAGCCGGAACCGCCACCATGGACAGACGCCCACCCGGACCCTCCCTATGGTTTTGAGGTGCGTCCGGGAGTCCGCACCTTAGGGGGGGTTCTGTCACGCCTTGGTCTTAGTATTTTGTGTTTTCTTTAATTATTTGTTCAGGCCAGGGTGTGACATGGGGTTATTGTATTTTCGTATTGGGGTTTGTAGTATTTGGGATCGCGGCTGAGTAGGGGTGTTGTATAGGCTTGGCTGCCTGAGGCGGTTCTCAATCAGAGTCAGGTGATTCTCATTGTCTCTGATTGGGAACCGTATTTAGGTAGCCGGGGTTTCACTGTGTATTTCGTGGGTGATTGTTCCTGTCTCTGTGTAGTTTCACCAGATAGGCTGTAATTAGGTTTCACGTTCCGTTTGTTGTTTTGTATTTTGTATAGTTATTTCATGTGTCACTTTTTCCATTAAGGTCATGAGTAACCACCACTCTGCATTTCGGTCCGACTCTCTTTCGTCAAACGAAGAACAGCGTTACAATTTAGACCTCGATATGGCAAACCGCCATCCTTCTTCACAAAAAAAGAAACTCGAGGAGACTGGGGAAATGGAGGGCTGAATGTACCCCTGACGCAGGTATTCAGAGACATATGTCTCCATAGCCACCGTCTCCGCTTGCGACAGGGGATATACGTTACTCCTGGGAAATGCAGCGTCTACCAGTAGATCTATCGCACAATCCCCCCCGTCGATGGGGTGGTAATTGAGTCGCCTTCTTTTTACAGCATATTCTGGGGGAATGCGCACGGTGGAGACCTGGTCTGGACTTTCCACCATAGTAGCACCAACGGAAACCCATTAACACCTACATGAGCACTCTCGCGACCTCCCCATGAGAGCCCTCTGTGGCCAAGAAACAGTGGGGTTATGACAAGCTAACCAGGGTAGGCCTAGTACCACAGATTACGCAGGAGAATCAATAAGGAAAATACTAATATTTTCTTTGTGACCCCCCTGCGTTACCATACACAAAAGAGCGGTGGCCTCCCTGATAAACCCTGACCCTAATGTTCGACTATCTAAGGCATGAACAGGGAAAGGCATATCCACAGGAACAATGAGGATCCCTAATCTATGAGCTAAACTTTTATTAATGAAATTCCCAGCCGCGCCTGAATCTACTAGCGCCTTATACTGGGAACGTGGGGGAAAAAAAATCAGGAAAAGCGACAGAGACAAACATATGTGCAACAGAGGGCTCTGGATGAGAATGGTGCCTACTCACCTGGGGTGATGCCAGAGTGCCCTGCTTGCTGCCTTGATTCCCAGAGGAACCAACCCGGCACCGACCAGCAGTGTGACTTCTGCGACCACATATGGTGCTCAATATGGTACCATGGGTACAGGAGAGAGGGTGCGGGAGGATGGAACAACCAGACCCCGATCCAGACGTCCACGAGTAGCCAGCATCTTCTCCAGCCTGATGGACATGTCCACCAGCTGGTCAAAGGTGAGGGTGATGTCTCTACAGGCCAGCTCCCGACGGACGTCCTCGCGTAGACTACAGTGGTAATGGTCCATCAGGGCCCTGTCGCTCCATCCAGCGCCGGCAGCCAGGGTCATAAACTCCAGAGCACTCCTTGTCTCCTGCCTCAGATGGTAGAGGCGCTCACCCGCTGCTCTGCCTTCAGGTGGGTGGTCGAATACTGTCCTGAAATGGCAGGTGAACTCCTCAAAATGGTCCAACAGTTACGCCCATCCTCTTCTCCACACACAGCGCTGGCCCACTCCAGGGCTTTCCCGGTGAGGCACGAGACGAGGGCGTAACTCTTCTCACGGTCCGATGGAGCTGGGCGGACTGTGGCCAGATACAAGCTTATAGTTTGAGGAGAAAAACCCTGTCAGCCGGCAGTATCTCCGTCGTATCCCTTAGGCAGGGATAAATGGATCCTGCTGGGTTCAGGCAGGAAAAGGGCGCTCAGGGGAGACCCCGGTTGTGCTGGTGGAGGTGCTGGAAAAACTCAGTGTCTACCAGCAGTCCATATTCTGGACAACGCAATCCATGGCGGCGCTCAGATTGTCAATCATCTCAGTGTGTTCCATGACAAGCTCCTCCACCTCCATGGCCAGTGTACCTGCTCCTGCTGACTTCATGTTTTGGTCAGAGATTCTGTCAGAGTCGTGTGTATAGGTGGCAGGGAAGTCAGGCACAGGAGAATCAAACTGTAAAGGAGTATTTAATAACAAATAAACTAAACATACTCCAAACACTAAATGTAACAATAAACAAAACATACTCCAAACACTAAATGTAACAATAAACAAAACATACTCCAAATGTAACGGCGTTCTTCGTTTGTTGAAAGAGAGTCGGACCGAAATGCAGCGTGGTGGTTACTCATGTCTTTAATAAAGAAACGACGATACATGAAATAACTTATAGATTCAAAAACAACAAACGGAATGTGAAACCTAATACAGCCTATCTGGTGAACACTACACAGAGACAGGAACAATCACCCACGAAATACAAAGTAAAACCCAGGCTACCTAAATACGGTTCCCCATCAGAGACAACAAGAATCACCTGACTCTGATTGAGAACCGCCTCAGGCAGCCAAGCCTATACTAGACACACCCCTAATCAACCACATTCCCAATACCTACAAAAACCCCAATATGACAATACAATAACCCCATGTCACACCCTGGCCTGAACAAATAATTAAAGAAAACACAAAATACTAAGACCAAGGCGTGACACCAAACACTAAATGTAACAATAAACAAAACATACTTCAAACACTAAATGTAACAATAAACAAAACATACTTCAAACACTAAATGTAACAATAAACAAAACATACTCCAAACACTAAATGTAACAATAAAAAAAGTGGGTACGAGGACCCGTCGCGCACCAATACAAAAACAACACAACACTGAATAACAAACAATCTCTGACAAAGACATGAAGGGAAACAGAGGGTTAAATGCACAACAGGTAATGAATGGGATTGAAACCAGGTGTGTATAGGAAGACAAGACCACCAATGGAAAATGAAAAATGGATCAACGATGGCTAGAAGACTGGTGATGTCGACCGCGGAGCACCGCCCGAACAAGGAGAGGCTTCGACTTCGGTAGAAGTCGTGACATAAATATATAAAAAAATCAAGAAAAAACGTTGAATGAGCAGGTGTGTCCAAACTTTTGACTGGTACAGTTCTGCATATAAACTCCCAGTCATTTATTGGGATAAACACCAACTTTTCGGCATCCATGTGCCTTCTTCAGGGTAGTTTAATGAATGCTTGAACCAGGTTATGTAGACAAACAGTGCAATTAGTGCAAACAATGACAATAGTGAGGGGTGTGTCGTTATTAGGTGAAACTGTTAAAAGACAATAGTTTACAGCATATATAATATATTAGGCTATTGTTATCATATGGAAACATAATTAGATATTATACATAATATTAGTATCAACATACATTTATTGTTTAATTTAATTTCACATGTATATTTAAGTGTTTCCAATTTCATGTAATTTTTGTTACATGTATTCTTTTGGTTCAACCGTAATGCATAATAAGCATCATCAACAGGGGAACATATTGGGTGTACGCAGATAAGCTGTAGAAAGAATATATTCATTTATAAGACGTGTTCATAAAGAAGAGTGAATAAAGAAGATGTGTTCATTAGAAGGGCCTGAGATCAAAGTCAATATTCAGACCACTAGGGGTCAATGTTTTTAGAAAATAAATCCAGTAGGCCTCCCTCTGTAGTAGTAGGATCTCCACGTTACCTCCTCTCCTTGGTAGAGTAACATGCTCAATGTCTGTGTATTGCACTGTACGCATGAGCCACTTTTGTTGTTCCCATTTGGAATAGGTGTCAAGAGTGTCTGAGTGGGCTCAGGGGGCAGGTCAGATCTCACTAAGCTATCCCCAAAATTGCAAGCACGCTTATAGACCAGACCATAACACTACAAAAACATCCTTCTGCAGACACCCACATACTGTTATGGGTATCATCTCATGCGTGACAAAGGAAGTCATTATATCATAACATGTTCATGTGGAAAAGCCTACGTTGGACAAACAAAAAGACAATTCAAATAACACATAGCTGAAAACCGCAGCTCAATCAGGTGTAAGAACACTGACTATCCAGTAGCAGCTCACTTTGTTGAAGATAACCATCCTCCCTCAAATACACAGGCATTGAGCATGTTACTCTACCAAGTAGAGCATGGGACTATAGCATGCATGGGACTATAGCATGCATGCTCCGTAATTCAGGTTGGCATGTAACATGCATGACAACAATGAAGGTTGATCCAGTATTGAGTGGAGAAGATAGAGGAAGTCATCCTCCCTAAAGCATCCTACTAGCAGGAGGACTAGAGTTCCTGACGAGCTCATTCTCATTTGTAGAAGACATGAGACATTATAGCATTTACTATAAGTTCATCATGAGAGAAAGCGAGATCGAGGAGGTTATAAGAAGGAATAATACAAGGATTTGTGGTTTTTGGTGTGAACTTTCTGTCAATCCACAGAGTACAGGTGTAACAGTGAGTCGTGGTGGCACTCAGGATAGAGGACGAGGAAGGGGAGGACTGTGTGTGTCTCAGGGGAGCAGAATGGACATCAGAGAGAGATGAGGCAGTGGGGGAGTGAGGTCACCACAGACACATGCACCTTCTCACATTTCAAACTTCACCAGTTCTATTAGGTTGTCCAGATACACATATTGTCATACTGTCCTTCTGTCACACCGGGATTTAAGGTATTAGAACTTAAAAAGCATCTACAAATGTTCACATTTATTGAAAGACTTCAAATAAATAGTTTTGACAGTATTTAAATACCATCCTGTGGCTTTTTTCCAAATATCTCGGTAGACAGTATATACAGTATACCGCCCAAGCCTAATTTCTATATCACCTAACATACTCACACTGCACACAGCATTATCACACACTCCTCTATACAATACCTTTGTCACCTTTTGAGTAATGAAAATACTAGATGGATGGATAGATAGATGAATGGATGGATGGATAGATTAATGGAGGATGGATTTATGGACAGTAAATGGAAATAAGTTTTTAACAAAAGAGGAAAAGATGGGGGCATATTTTAAGACTTGTAATGGTAGAGGAAGCATTTTAAAAACAGCCACAGACATTCATTTTGCCAGGAACAGATGGTGGGACAGATCTTCCCACAGACAGACCCAGCCTGCCAATACCAGTCTGAAAGAACAAACTCACACCATGCACACACTGTGCCCCCTACCCCTTCTCACACACGCACACAATATGCACTCACATGCACACACACACACACAGACACACACACACGCGCATGCACGCACGCACAGCGATGTCTTACTATACTTGTGAGGACCTTTTGGGGACAAACAATTGATTCCCATTCAAAATCTTATTTTCCCTAACCCTAACCTTAACCCCTAAACCTAACCCTAAACCTAGCTACTAACCCCAATTCGAACCCTAACCCTTAACCTAACCCCTAAGCCTAAAATAGCCTTTTTACAAGTGAGGACTGGCAAAATGTTCTAATTTCTCAGAATTTTAGTCTGTTTACTATTCTTTTGAGGACTTATGGTACTCACAAGTATAGTAAAACACACACACACACACACTCACTCACACGCACAGACTGTCAGTCAAACCCAAGTGTCTCAGTAAGTACTATGCCTTCAAACACTTGGAGATGAAAGAGAATCTGGGACTATGTCCAGCCTCCAACACCCTCTTTTCCACCCTCTCTCTCTCTCTCTCTCTCTCTCTCTCTCTCTCTCTCTCTCTCTCTCTCTCTCTCTCTCTCTCTCTCTCTCTCTCTCTCTCTCTCTCTCTCTCTCTCTCTCTCTCTCTCTCTCTCTCTCTCTCTCTCTCTCACTCTCCTTCTCTTTTATTTGATTTTCCATCCCCTTCATCAACTACTTCCCCATCTCTTTCCTCCCCATCAAGACTCTCCACCCTCCTCTACTAGATATTTTCTCTACCTTCCTCATTCCCTCTCTTCCTGTCCTCTTCCCCCCTGCCTGTCTATCTCTTCCTCCTCTTCCCCATCTCCTTCATTCCTGTAGCTCACTCTTCCCTTTGATCTCCTGTCCTACTTCCTCTGTTATCTGGCTGTGTTCTCCCTAGGTTTCTAGTAAACAAACACATTTGTATTTTCTGCTCCCCTCCTTCATCAGTAGTCTGCTCACTCTTGGATGACAACGCTTATCGTCTGTTGTTTGTTTTGCCAGTACTGTAAATTAGTGTGGTCTTGGTGAGCTGGGAATCAGACAGACGTGTGTGTGTGTGTGTGTGTGTGTGTGTGTGTGTGTGTGTGTGTGTGTGTGTGTGTGTGTGTGTGTGTGTGTGTGTGTGTGTGTGTGTGTGTGTGTGTGTGTGTGTGTGTGTGTGTGTGTGTGTGTGTGTGTGTGTGTGTGTGTGTGTGTGTGTGTGTGTGTGTGCGTGTGTGCGTGCGTATCTGCCAAATCTGTAATCTGGTGGACGGGCCCAGCAGTCACCTGAGGCCCAGAGTTAGCTACTCTCCACACTCCATCCTACACCACATGTGACCTTTTAGTGGCGTAGATTTGGTATATTATGGTCATAATTGCTAATTCATCATTATCAGCTATCCATATCCACTCTGTTGTCCCATGGGATGTGTACGGATATGAGGAGACGTGGCTGTGTTTTCTTGGTGTTTGTGCACACTAGCCTAATGGATAAAAAAAGTAACATATTTGGTTGTGTGTGTTGTTATTATCTGTGTGTGTGAGTGAGGTAATACTCCTCGATGCCTGTCAGAAGGGTAGCATGTATCAATGACTTACTAACTGGTTTGCCAGCTGTCATAACACCCTACCTTTTTCTCTCTCTGTCATTCTATTTATCTCCCTCTGTTCTTAAGGTCCTGTGTTTGTACCCTTCTCTCAGGCCAATGCACACACAAACAGTCAACTTAATTACAGAGAACCAGAGAAAGGGGGAGGAAGAGGTCAAAGAGCAGTGATGGATCTCACTTGAGTGTTTGAGGTTCAGAGGGGAGAGGAGAGAGGGAAAAGCCAGGGAGAGGTAAGAGGGAGAGAGGACCGGTGACTAGGAGGAAGGAGTTAGTGGGAGGGTGAGTCTGAGGAGGCTGATATAGGAGGTACTGAGAGCTATGAGGGTGCAGCAGTAGAGAGGGAAGAAGGGAGCAGCCTGTGTTTATTTATAAGTAAATGCTTTGAATCATTTAGTAGAGCTTTTAAGTGGCCAACTCTGCCCAAGTTTAATGGACAGGCAGGGGAAGGACCCAGACACACATTTCAGGGAACCACACACTGACACACTGTCAGAGAGACGGACCCACATACCACAACTCAGCAGGTGCCTCAAAGGAAACACAGACAGAGATATGGGGCCTCGGCACAACACATATGCTCAGCAAACACAAACTGACAAACACTGTGAGGAAATTCACACTGACACAACAGCAGAACACAGTAGTAGAATCCCCATCCCCTGTCAGTCTCCTCCACGCTGTCCTCACCTCTCTGTGGCCCGTTAATCCACTCCAGGTGTTTTCTATTGAAGTGTGAAGAGACCACATATCACGTTAAGAAACCCTAGTCCTTCATGCTGTCAGCTGTTCACTGGGTATATCTCTCTCTTCCTAAATCTCTCCTGCTCACACAGGCGCTCCTCATAATGGCCTCTCCGATCTCTTTGGCACCAAGGCCCACGACCATAAAACACTGCATGGATCAGAGGAGCACCAATCAGAAAGATGGCAGGGAGAGAGATGAAAGAAAGTAAAAAAGACAGAAAGAGAATGAGAGAGAGAAATAAAAACGAGACAGATGGAGACTGAAGGACAGACTGAAAGTGAGTAAAAGTTGAAAGGGTGAGTGAGGGTGTGCTGTACTTGTTGTCTGCCTAGTTGTTTCAGTGCCATACATACTCATTACACACTGAGAGTGATGTGGGGTCTTCTGCCAGGACTATACTATTGAGGCCTCTGCCAACTCAACTGCTCTGCTTTCAGGATAGCTGTCTTTAACTATTATTAGCTTTCCATGTTATTTATATGCTTAGAAGACATTTTATCCAAAATGCGTCAAAGCTGTCCCAAAATGGATGGATACTAAATCGAAGTCAAGATAAAATGTATTTGAAATCACTTTACCAAGACATACTACTTTGTGAATTTCTTCAAAATAACAAACATGTCAGATGCATTAAAAATATATATTTTAGAAGCACCCAACAGGGAGTGTCCTACACTGACAGAGAGTGTCCTACATTCAAGTGAAGTGTAAATCCTGGGGTTAAAATCAACACGTTCAGATCAGAACTACGTACATCAGATCAGTGATAGTCTGCATTTTTGCTGTCCAGTCTGTACATAAACACTTTTCTGCTGGTTTCGTCATCCAGTCTCATTAAAATAATTCACTACAAACTTGTTCAGCCAAGTGTGTTGCCTTGTTGCGTCTGACTAGTGAACAGTACAAGATGATTGAGGACTACAAACTGTGTGAACTGAAGAAGTGGTATAATTCTAGCTTTTGAGTAACAGCTAACTGTCTAGGAGAGGCCGGGGGGCTATTATGTCTCCGAAGTATCCACGGTCTTCCGTATTACGATGTCTCCCTAGTATCCATTTTGTTTACATATCCGCTGACATTTCTAATTTCTCATTCATTTCGAAATGGTTGTTGGCAGACACAAATATAATCACTGTCTGGACAAACAGAATGGAACCTGGCATGTAAGAAATTGTTTTTGGACAGCCAGTCAGAAATATCAGATCTCAAATCAGATCTCAAATGAAATGTGATTCCTTACTCACATCCGCCCTGCACATGTAGCATGTATACCATCAATGTTTGGGAAGCTTGTTGAGCAAATAACAGGGGGCTGAAACTACAGTGCATTCGGAAAGTATTCAGGTCCCTTGACTTTTTCCACATTTTGTTACGTCACAGCTTATTCTATAATGGATTTATTTTTTATATTTTTTATTTTATTTCACCTTTATTTAACCAGGTAGGCTAGTTGAGAACAGGTTCTCATTTGCAACTGCGACCTGGCCAAGATAAAGCATAGCAGTGTGAACAGACAACACAGAGTTACACATGGAGTAAACAATTAACAAGTCAATAACACAGAGAAAAAAAGGGGAGTCTATATACAATGTGTGCAAAAGGCATGAGGAGGTAGGCGAATAATTACAATATTGCAGATACTGGAGTGATAAATGATCATGTAGAGGTAGAGATATTGGTGTGCAAAAGAGCAGAAAAGTAAATAAATAAAAACTGTGGGGATGAGGTAGGTGAAAATGGGTGTGCTATTCACCAATAGATTATGTACAGCTGCAGCGATCGGTTAGCTGCTCAGCTAGCTGATGTTTGAAGTTGGTGAGGGAGATAAAAGTCTCCAACTTCAGTGATTTTTGCAATTCGTTCCAGTCACAGGCAGCAGAGTACTGGAACGAAAGGCGGCCGAATGAGGTGTTGGCTTTAGGGATGATCAATGAGATACACCTGCTGGAGCGCGTGCTACGGATGGGTGTTGCCATCGTGACCAGTGAGCTGAGATAAGGCGGAGCTTTGCCTAGCATGGCCTTGTAGATGACCTGAAGCCAGTGGGTCTGGCGACGAATATGTAGCGAGGGCCAGCCGACTAGAGCATACAAGTCGCAGTGGTGGGTAGTATAAGGTGCTGTAGTGACAAAACGGATGGCACTGTGATAAACTGCATCCAGTTTGCTGAGTAGAGTGTTGGAGGCAATTTTGTAGATGACGTCGCCGAAGTCGAGGATCGGTAGGATAGTCAGTTTTACTAGGGTAAGCTTGGCAGCGTGAGTGAAGGAGGCTTTGTTGCGGAATAGAAAGCCGATTCTTGATTTGATTTTCGATTGGAGATGTTTGATATGGGTCTGGAAGGAGAGTTTGCAGTCTAGCCAGACACCTAGGTACTTATAGGTTTCCACATATTCAAGGTCGGAGCCATCCAGTGTGGTGATGCTAGTCGGGCATGCGGGTGCAGGCAGCGATCGGTTGAAAAGCATGCATTTGGTTTTACTAGCGTTTAAGAGCAGTTGGAGGCCACGGAAGGAGTGTTGTATGGCATTGAAGCTCGATTGGAGGTTAGATAGCACAGTGTCCAATGACGGGCGGAAAGTGTATACAATGGTGTCGTCTGCGTAGAGGTGGATCAGGGAATCGCCCGCAGCAAGAGCAACATCATTGATATATACAGAGAAAAGAGTCGGCCCGAGAATTGAACCCAGTGGCACCCCCATAGAGACTGCCAGAGGACCGGACAACATGCCCTCCGATTTGACACACTGAACTCTGTCTGCAAAGTAATTGGTGAACCAGGCAAGGTCATCCGAAAAACCGAGGCTACTGAGGCTGCCGATAAGAATATGGTGATTGACAGAGTCGAAAGCCTTGGCAAGGTCGATGAAGACGGCTGCACAGTACTGTCTTTTATCGATGGCGGTTATGATGTCGTTTAGTACCTTGAGTGTGGCTGAGGTGCACCCGTGACCGGCTCGGAAACCGGATTGCATAGCGGAGAAGGTACGGTGGGATTCGAGATGGTCAGTCACCTGTTTGTTGACTTGGCTTTCGAAGACCTTAGATAGGCAGGGCAGGATGGATATAGGTATGTAACAGTTTGGGTCCAGGGTGTCACCCCCTTTGAAGAGGGGGATGACTGCGGCAGCTTTCCAGTCCTTGGGGATCTCAGACGATATGAAAGAGAGGTTGAACAGGCTGGTAATAGGGGTTGCGACAATGGCGGCGGATAGTTTCAGAAATAGAGGGTCCAGATTGTCAAGCCCAGCTGATTTATACGGGTCCAGGTTTTGCAGCTCTTTCAGAACATCTGCTATCTGGATTTGGGTAAAGGAGAACCTGGAGAGGCTTGGGCGAGGAGCCGGGGCTGTTGGCCGAGGTAGGAGTAGCCAGGCGGAAGGCATGGCCAGCCGTTGAGAAATGCTTGTTGAAGTTTTCGATAATCATGGATTTATAATAATAATAATATATGCCATTTAGCAGACGCTTTTATCCAAAGCGACTTACAGTCATGTGTGCATACATTCTACGTATGGGTGGTCCCGGGGATCGAACCCACTACCCTGGCGTTACAAGCGCCATGCTCTACCAACTGAGCTACAGAAGGACCGTGTTCCCTAGCCTCAGTGCAGTGGGCAGCTGGGAGGAGGTGCTCTTGTTCTCCATGGACTTCACAGTGTCCCAGAACTTTTTGGAGTTGGAGCTACAGGATGCAAACTTCTGCCTGAAGAAGCTGGCCTTAGCTTTCCTGACTGACTGCGTGTATTGGTTCCTGACTTCCCTGAACAGTTGCATATCGCGGGGACTGTTCGATGCTATTGCAGTCCGCCACAGGATGTTTTTGTGCTGGTCGAGGGCAGTCAGGTCTGGAGTGAACCAAGGGCTGTATCTGTTCTTAGTTCTGCATTTTTTGAACGGAGCATGCTTATCTAAAATGGTGAGGAAGTTACTCTTAAAGAATGACCAGGCATCCTCAACTGACGGGATGGGGTCAATGTCCTTCCAGGATACCCGGGCCAGGTCGATTAGAAAGGCCTGCTCACAGAATTGTTTTAGGGAGCGTTTGACAGTGATGAGGGGTGGTCGTTTGACTGCGGCACCGTAGCGGATACAGGCAATGAGGCAGTGGTCGCTGAGATCCTGGTTGAAGACAGCAGAGGTGTATTTGGAGGGCCAGTTGGTCAGGATGACGTCTATGAGGGTGCCCTTGCTTACAGAGTTAGGGTTGTACCTGGTGGGTTCTTTGATGATTTGTGTGAGATTGAGGGCATCTAGCTTAGATTGTAGGACTGCCGGGGTGTTAAGCATATCCCAGTTTAGGTCACCTAGCAGAACAAACTCTGAAGCTAGATGGGGGGCAATCAATTCACAAATGGTGTCCAGGGCACAGCTGGGAGCTGAGGGGGGTCGGTAGCAGGCGGCAACAGTGAGAGACTTATTTCTGGAGAGAGTGATTTTCAGAATTAGTAGTTCGAACTGTTTGGGTATGGACCTGGAAAGTATGACATTACTTTGCAGGCTATCTCTGCAGTAGACTGCAACTCCTCCCCTTTAGCAGTTCTATCTTGATGGAAGATGTTATAGTTGGGTATGGAAATCTCTGAATTTTTGGTGGCCTTCCTGAGCCAGGATTCAGACACGGCAAGGACATCAGGGTTAGCAGAGTGTGCTAAAGCAGTGAGTAAAACAAACTTAGGGAGGAGGCTTCTGATGTTGACATGCATGAAACCAAGGCTTTTCGATCACAGAAGTCAACAAATGAGGGTGCCTGGGGACATGCAGGGCCAGGGTTTACCTCCACATCACCCGCGGAACAGAGAAGGAGTAGTATGAGGGTGCGGCTAAGGGCTATCAAAACTGGTCGCCTAGAGCGTTGGGGACAGAGAATTAGAGGAGCAGGTTTCTGGGCATGGTAGAATATATTCAGGGCATAATGCGCAGACAGGGGTATGGTGGGGTGCGGGTATGGCGGAGGTAAGCCCAGGCACTGGGTGATGATGAGAGAGGTTTTATCTCTGGACATGCTGGTTGTAATGGGTGAGGTCACCGCATATGTTGGAGGAGGGACAAAGGAGGTATCAGGGGTATGAGGAGTGGGGCTAGGGGCTCCATAGTGAACTAAAACAATGATAACTAACCTGAGCAACAGTATACAAGGCATATTGACATTTGAGAGAGACATACAGCGAGGCATACAGTAATCACAGGTGTTGAATTGGGAAAGCTAGCTAAAACAGTGGGTGAGACAACAGCTAATCGGCTAGCATAAAAACAGCAGGTAAAATGGCATTGACTAGGCAACGGGGCCGACAGATAAAACAAACAAGCAGAATGGAGTACCGTGATTAATGGACAGTCCAGCGTGCATCAGCTATGTAGCCAAGTGATCAGAGTCCAGGGGCAGCGGTGGATGGGGCAGGGGGGCTGGGCTGGCGAGTGTTATCCAGGTTAAGAAAACTAACAATGACTAAGTAGCTTGTAGCTAGCTAGCTGGTAGCTAAATAGCTTGTAGCTAGCTAGCTGGTAGCTAAATAGCTTGTAGCTAGCTGGTAAGCTTCTGGAGGTTCTTGGGTGTGTTCTGGGCTAAACAAGCTAAACAAGCTAGCAGTTAGCATGCCGAGTTAGCAAGCAAGGTGATAGCGAGGGCTAGTGAGTTAGCCTTTGGAGGACGTTGCGATGGGGTGAGTCTGTTTATTCCTCTTCATGCGGTGACATCGATAGACCGGTCGTAGTCAAGGTATTGTAGCCCAGGAGTATGCTAGGAGCTCTGGCCGGGCTAGCTTCAAGCTACGTGGGTGGAAACGCTAGCCAGGAGTAATCAACCAGGGTTGCTGTTTAGCTCGATAGCTAGTTGTGAAGATCCAGCTGAAGAATGTTCTGTTTGTGGTGGGAATCCGGGGGCAAAAAATAAATAGGTCCGTTATGCTCTGGTTAGCGTCCGTTCCCCTCGTCAATCTACACACAGTACTCCATAATTGTCACGTCTTCTGCCGAAGTCGGCTCCTCTCCTTGTTGGGGCGGCGTTCGGCGTCACCGGCTTTCTAGCCATCTCCGCTCCATTTTTCATGTATCCATTTGTTTTGTCTTGTTCCCTGCACACCTGTTTTTCATTCCCCAATCAATCTACATGTATTTATTCCTCTGTTCCACATCATGTCTTTGTGTAAGATTGTTTGTGTTACGTGTGTATTGTTGACACGCCAGACTGTGAAAAATAACACGGAAAAAAACAAGCCAAAGATTTTTATTCTTAAACATAATTCTTGTGACTGTTTTGGCGCGTTTTGCACATTTGCCTAAATAATGTGTGCGCCTGTTCATGTAGCGATCGTCTGTGGTTGAATAAGGTGAGGACCCAACCGCAGCTGAATGCTCCCCGTAGCCAGGCCAGTGCGGCGAGGTGGTATAGCCCGCACTGGGCTGTGCTGGTGAACCGGGGACACCATGCGTAGGGCTGGTGCCATGTACCCTGGCCCGAGGAGACGCACTGGAGACCAGATGCTCTGAGCCGGCTTCATGGCACCTGGCTCGATGCCCACTCTAGCACGGCCGATACGAGGCACTGCGCTGTAACGCACCGAGCTATGCCTGCGCACCGGGGACACCGTGCGCCTCACGGCATAACACGGTGCCTGCCCGGTCCCTCTCTCTCCACGGTAAGCACGGGGAGTTGGCGCAGGTCTCCTACCTGACTTAGCCACACTCCCTGTGTGCCCCCCCCAAGACATTTTTGGGGCTGCCTCTTGGGCTTCCAGCTGCCTCCTCATACCGCCGCCTCTCAGCTTTCGCTGCCTCCAGCTCTGCCTCGGGGAGGCGATATTCCCCAGCCTGTGCCCAGGGTCCTTTGCCGTCCAGGATCTCCTCCCAAGTCCAGTTCTCCAGGTATCTCTGCCTCTCGTCACCACTCTGCTTGGTCCTTTCTTGGTGGGTGGTTCTGTAGCGATCGTCTGTGGTGGAAGAAGGTGAGGACCAAAGCGCAGCGTGGTATGTGTACATGTTTTTAAGAAAGTAATGAACACTGAACAAAACAATAAACGTGAAGTAATCAAACCCAAACAGTCCCGTGTGGCACCAACACTGACACGGAAAATAATCACCCACAACTCAAAAGTGAAACCAGGCTACCTAAGTATGGTTCTCAATCAGGGACAACGATAAACAGCTGCCTCTGATTGAGAACCATACCAGGCCAAACACATAAATCCCAAAACATAGAAAAAGGAACATAGACAACCCACCCAACTCACGCCCTGGCCATACTAAAACAAAGACATAATAAAATAACTAAGGTCAGAACGTGACAGTTCACAAATCTCTGTTCTCCTGCACTTGACTTCGCTACCAGCATGCACACATCTGACAATAATGATGAAACAAAAACAGGTTTTTAGAATTTTGGGCACATGTACAGTACCAGTCAAAAGTTTGGACACACCTACTTATTTCAGGGATTTTCTTTATTTTTACAATTTTCTACATACAAAACTATGAAATAACATGTATGGAATCATGTAGTAACCAAAAAAGGGTTAAACAAATCAAAATATATTTTATATTTCACATTTTTCAAAGTAGCCACCCTTTGCCACCCCAGTCATAGACTGTTCTCTCTACTACCGTATGGCAAGCGGTACCGGAGTGCCAAGTCTAGGACAAAAAGGCTCCTCAACAGTTATTACCCCCAAGCCTGAACAGGTAATAAAATGACTACTCGGACTATCTGCATTGTGTGCCTCCCCCAACCCCTCTTTTACACTGCTTCTACTCTTTGTTTATTATACTCCCTCAATTGGCCCGACCGACCAGTGCTCCTGCATTGTGTCCCGCCACCCACCACCCACCAACCACTCTTTTACGCTACTGCTACTCTCTGATCATCATATATGCATAGTCACTTTAACCATACCTACATACTACCTCAATCAGCCTGACTAACCGGAGGTCTGTATATAGCCTTGCTACTGTTATAGCCACGCTACTGTTATAGCCACGCTACTGTTTTTCACTGTCTTTTTTCTGTTGCTTTTATTTCTTTACTTACCTATTGTTCACCTAATACCTTTTTTGAACTATTGGTTAGAGCCTGTAAGTAGGCATTTCACTGTAAGGTCTACTACACCTGTTGTATTCAGTGCACGTGACCAATAAACTTTGATTTGATTTGAACATTTTGTGAAAGTGACATAAAAAACATTTAGAAAATGAATCTGTATTGTTTGTCCTCTTGCTATCTTTCCTTACTATTTTCTGTCACCTAGCTATTTGACCATAGCATCAATTCCTTCTATAATCATCACCCCATTCTCCTCATTATTTTGCTTTCCCCCTCCATCTCTCCCCCTCTCTTTGCCTCTTGGCCTATGCTGGGATCTTCCAGAACAGCCTGGTGAGTCACTTTCCATGCTCTGAGAAATTATACACACCCAAAGGTGCCAACACGCACACACACACACACACACACACACACACACACACACACACACACACACACACACACACACACACACACACACACACACACACACACACACACACACACACACACACACACACACACACACACACACACACACACACACACACACACACACACACACACACACACACACAGACAGACAGACAGAGAGAGAGAAATAAACAAATGCATAAATTTAGAATTCACACATGACATATACAGCCAGGTCCATAATTATTGGCACCCTTGATAAAGATGAGTCAAAAAAGAGCCACGATAAATGGGGTTCACAGGATGACAAAGATCAGTTGGATAACAAAGCAAGCACTCTATCATGTAGGAACTATCAACCTTTATGTGCAATCATGTGTCCAACTACAAAATCTGGAGTGAATCTGACTTCTGATTCATGATTTTGAACAGTAGCGTTACATATGCAAATAGTTAGTTGTTAATACTTTGTTTTCTGATATGTCAATACCAAACTCAGTGAGGTTCATCTTAGGGATGTCCATGACAGCGGTGACATTTAAATGGTAAAATCTGATTATGGATTTGCCAATAACTCAGTCATCTTTTGAACATATCCCTTTGCTTTCCTTCCAAATTTGGTGTCATTTGGTCCTATGGTTCACAAGAAGAAAATTTGCATATGTGCTAATATGCATCTACTGGTATAGTGTGGCCATCTTTCAATGTATCAATGTTATTTTCTCAAACTCTTTAGGGATTATTGTGATGAGTCCACAGACAAATTTGGACTGAATTTGACTTTGATGACCCTAACATTTTCAAGTTGATAGGCCATTGTGAAGTGGATTTATAAAGGATTTTAATGGACACGTATAATCTGATTTCCTGATTTATTAATAACAGACATTTCTATGGATCCGACCCTTTCTTTCAATTTTCTTCAAAAATGACATACCCAAATCTAACTGCCTGTAGCTCAGGACCGGCAAGCTTTACCACACTCCAGCCGACGCCTGGCAATTGCACATGGTGATCTTAGACTTGTGTTTGGCTGCTCAGCCATGGAAACCAATTTCATGAAGCTCCTGACGAACAGTTCTTGTGCTGACATTGCTTCCAGAGGCAGTTTGGAACTCAGTAGTGAGTGTTGCAACCGAGGACGGTTGGCAGTCCCATTCTGTGAGCTCGTGTGGCCTACCACTTCGGGGCTGAGCCGTTGTTGCTCCTAGACATTTCCACTTCACAGCTCTAGCAGGGCAGACGGTGCCTTATTGAGCTCTTCAGTAAGGCCATTCTACTGCCATTTTGCATGTCTGTGTGCTCGATTTTATACAACTGTCAGCAACGGGTGTGGCTGAAATAGGTGAATTCTCTCATTTTAAGTGGTGACCACATACTCTTGTATATAAAGCGTACCTCATCCCTACCGTATAATAAGTTGGAGGATCTTTAACGTTATGGGGCTATTTTGTTTCCACTGGTCCTGGGGCCCTTGTTAAGGTCAAAGGCATCATGAAGCTTACCCAGTACAAGGACATTTTATCCAGAAACCTGGTTGCCTCTGCCAGGAGGCTGCAACTTGGCCGCAAGGGAATCGTCCAGCAAGACAATAACCCCAAGCACACATCAAAATACACAAATGAATTGTTATTTGACCACAAAATCAATATTTTGCAATGACCATGTCAGTCTCCGGACTTGAATCCCAATGAAAACGTGTGGTTTGAATTGAAGAGGTCCGTCCGTAAGAGCATACGAAGGATATCAAGGTTCTGGAAAGATTCTGTATGGAAGAAAGGTCTAAGTCCTTTGTTCACATTGGCAGTTTGAAGTGACTCAAAGCCAATTTTCCATATCTGATTTGAATCTGTTCTTTTTCCTGCAGTCTGAACATCTAAAAAGCACATGGAATCTGATATTTCAAGCCACATTTCAAACCACCTTTGTCTGAACACACACACCTGTCGTTACTATGTCAAGTAGCATAGCCATGTCAGCAAATGACTGCTGTCTGAACACACACACGTCGGATCATGCATGCGTGTGTGTGTGTGTGTGTGTGTGTGTGTGTGTGTGTGTGTGTGTGTGTGTGTGTGTGTGTGTGTGTGTGTGTGTGTGTGTGTGTGTGTGTGTGTGTGTGTGTGTGTGTGTGTGTGTGTGTGTGTGCGTGCGTGCGTGCGTGCGTGCGTGTGTGACAGCCCTGACCACGAGTTCAAAAGGTCAGACACTCCGGTTGTGTTAGCAGAACAAGTCATTTTATTAGCATGGCCTATTGTTGAGCTCTTTCTCAAGCTATTGAACTGGGGATTCTGTAAGCTGCTTAGCTGTTCATTGAGGGACCCAATCATTTTTAAACTTGGGTTTTATCTATGCTGGTGGCCAACAGTGCTTTGCATATGCCCTGTTAGTGTTTATTTAATGTTTTTGCACATGTTGCAGCAGACTTTGGAAAATGCAAGGTGCTATTCGACATGCTACTAATGGTCTAATTTGGCTCCCTCCATTAGGCTCCACCGCTGTGACAGAAAGTGTGTGTTACAGTAGGACACAGAATTAAACTCTCCGTCTGTTTTGATAAATATATCTCATGTGTACTGTTAGTCACACTGCTTTAATGTGCTGTCAGATGTTTTACATCACTTGGTCACTGTGCCAAGGTATTTTAATTGCAAGTGGAGGGTGAAAAAGAATTACAGTAATATAATTCTGGTAATAGAAGAAGTGTTATCTAATTTTCCGTTATTCAGAAACATTCGCTATGTTACCCGAAGAGGGAAAATCCACCATTGCCAACATAACAGGAGCAGCCAGACTGTAGAATTCTAGCTTGGACAAATTGGATACACCTGGGTAATTAAAGTCATGCACGTAAATGAATTTCCTCTTTCCCTATTTATTGCGTCTCCACACAGTCGGGACTCGGAAGTGCAAAGAGAGGTCCCTCAGCAAGGTGGGATATATATATATTGTTTTACCTTTATTTTACTAGGCAAGTCCATTAAGAACAAATTCATATTTTCAAAGACAGCCTAGGAACAGTGGGTTAACTGCCTGTTCAAGGGCAGAACAACAGATTCTGTACCTTGTCAGCTCGGGGACTTGAACTTGCAACCTTTCAGTTACTAGTCCAATGCTCTAACCACTAGGCTACCCTGCCGCCTATGACTATTCTTATTGTTTAAACCCAGAGCTTTAGGCCTAGAGGATTGAAATGGTCTTGCCATTAGGCTGGTATTAGGATTAGGATTTTGAAAAGGGGTGAAAGTAAGGGCTATAGGTTTAGGCTTGGATTTGTAAGATTTATGATGAAGCTGTGAATAATTATAATTTCTATACTAGGAATGGGCATGAGTAATCGAGTACTTGAGAACGCGAACGGACGTCAAAGCTCAATCTTTAAACAATCTTCAAATACTGTAAAACTATTTGGTGGAATGTGCTTTTATGGCTGCCCGAATGTGCAAATGAAATTTTGTCATGAAGACGTTAATTTGCTTTGACTCTAGTGTTCCAGTTGTACATGTGCATTAGCTGGGCACAACTGTAACTGACAGTTAGACTTACAGGATATCTCGTTGTCTTTTGTTTGAATTGTTTATGTGTCCGCTGTGCGGGGGAAATGATAATACAAGCGGAACTACGTAGCTAATACTGTTGTAACGGGGATCGTTATTGTAGCAACACACCTTTGGAGGGAAGGCAATCCTGCGCTGCGTTAGCTAAGTTTTCATGTCATCGGGAGTAGTTCATAAACGTTGAAGAGTATGTTAGGATGAAGTGTGAATTCATGCCAGGAATAATAAGTGTGAAGTTTGATTTCCTCCCTTTTGTAATAAGCAGCCAATGAGGTATTTGTTCCTTTATTCATGTGTTAATCTGAACCTGTTATAACGCCGGTTAAACTGTTATGTATGTAAGCACTTCAGAGTTATACCAAGCTAATAAGTCACTCGTAAGATAAGGTTGTAAGAGTGTGCTTAACTGTATTTTTCATTTACTTTATAGTTCTCACGGAAGGTGATAATTCTGACTAAAACTACAGAATAAAGCCGCCAGTTAAAATCAAGGAACGGTTGAGCTCGTGGTTACTGAAGGGAGCTACAGTGAGAACTCAATGCTCTTCACGAGCAAGAGAGAAAGAAGAATCACATCCAGCTGTAAAACGTCTACAAGATTCCCAAATCCTGGTAGACCCTGTCATCTGCCAGATAAGAGTTTTGCACCTACCTGCAAACTAAGAAGAAAATCTCCACATAAGGAAGCATCGTGAGGCAACATAAGGTCAAGACTAACAGGAAAGTCAGACACGCAAGTACAAGTCAAGGTGTTTGAAGGTGGTCCTAGCCTTGTGAACAGCTAATAAGAGACTTTAAGATTACAATTCGTAAGGACTGGAGATAGTTGTCTATTTCATAAATACTCTGGTATTATGCATTTGCTCTTTCTATCTTAATGTATCACTGGTATGTGTATTACTGAAAAATATTATTTGATACTTACTAAAAATATATATATAGTCACAAACATTAAGGGTCAGCGTACACCTATTAATTATATATTCACATGTAAGTTAATAGTGTAATTGTTTGGTAAGGTGTTTGTTCAAGCCTTTGTTACAAGCATTATACATGTTTATACCACGTACTGAGTTTTAAATTACAGTGAATTAGAGTATAAATTACCTACTCACTTATCCAAACCTTAGCTAGAATTGATTTGACTTGATTTAGAATGTCAGAAAGAGGTAGTTTCACTAAAGGTGATAGAGATGGGGTGGGTCAAGTTGAGCAGCTGCAGCAACACCTCGCAAACTTTGAGCCTTCATCAGAACAAACAGAACAGCAGGAAGAGGCCCAGACTGGTGTGGAGTCACTTCGGCCAGTGAATGATGATACAGAGGCTGCTAATGAGATAGCACAACAAGAGCCACGAAAAGGTGAGAGGGTCCGCAGGTTAACTGAAAAGGGCAGAGAACTGCGCGACGAAAGGTGGAGACAGCTCGAACATCGTTTCAGGGTCAGCTATGAGAAGTGGAAGGCTCTGGTAAAGGAAGCAAAACTGTCACTGACAGGCTGTTGCTCTGAAGACCTACTAGAAGACCTCTTAAACAAGATTAGCCATACCTCTACAGAGCTAAACCTTGTCTACGTAAATTTGCGTCAAATCGACATTCCCGACAACGATATACGACGCAGAGTTGATACTTGTGAAGCAGTTACAATGTCTATTATCAAGACTGTAAGGTGTCATTTAAAAGGCAGGGAAGAAGGTCAAAGTAACCAGATAGAGTTGCACTGGAAGGACAGCAATTCCTTGTGCATGTCTGAACTCTCACATAAGTCAAGTCTCAACTATCAGCCCTCAAGTGCTTCCTCCCAGTCTCAAAGCAACTCAAAGGTCAACTCCAGACGCTCAAGCGTGTCATCTGTCAAGAGACAAGAGGCTGCGGCGGAAGTTGCTGCTAATCAAGCAGCTTTAGAAGTAATGGTTAAGCAAGAACGCCAACTAGAAGAGCTTCAGCGACTCGAAGATGAAGATAAGAAGAGGACAGCGGAGCAAGAAGCTGAGGCTGTGAAACGCAGCTTAGAAGAAGCTAGGCTGCGAGTCAAGTTAGAGGTAGAAAATGCTGCCAGACGAAGGACACTAGAAGACAAGCGTAGAGAGTTAGAGCGCCTAGAAGTGCTCAAGAAACTAAATGCTGCCAAGGCGCGAATGCAAGTGTATGAGCAAGATGAAAACTCAGAGGACGAAAAGAGAGAACTACTCTCTAACTGCAAATCTGTGAAAGAAGTCACGCACAGACGTGGCTCATTTCACAGTCTCTCACCACAACATGTTGTGACAAGCACACAGCAAGAAGATGGCACCAAGACCATGTTCAGGTTACTAGCGGAATCAATCAGTGAAAGCCGCCTCCCCATACCAGAACCAGTAACATTCAATGGAGAGCCTCTCTCGTACACTGACTGGAAGGTCTCTTTTCAGACTCTGATAGACAGGAAGAACATACCAACAACTGAGAAGATATATTACTTAAGAAAATATGTCGGTGGGCCTGCCAAGAAAGCCATCGAAAGTTACTTTATGTTAGGAACAGAATCAGCCTACCATGCTGCTTGGACCATTCTTGAAGAAAGGTACGGAAACAAATTCTTCATCGCCAAGTCTTTCAGAGATAAGCTCAATGCATGGCCTACGATAGGATCCAAGGACAGTCTTGAACTTAGAGACCTTGTAGACTTTCTTCGCAGCTGTGAAGCTGCTATGTCTCAGAATAAGGGCCTGGAGGTGCTTAATGACTGTAATGAAAACCAAAAGATCCTCGCTAAACTTCCAGATTGGCTAACTTCAAGATGGAATAGAAAGGTCACAGACATCTTAGAAGAAACGGAGATCTTTCCTAGCTTCAGTCAGTTTGTGAAGTTTCTCACGAGAGAAGCCAAGATTGCTTGCAATCCTGTAACATCCCTTCATGCTTTGAAACCAAGTGAAGATGGGAAACTTAAGACGCCAAGGATTCAAAACCCCGGAGCAAGGGTATTAGCAACTAACTCTGATGAGAAAGATACTGTTACTAGTTGTGTCTTCTGTGAGAAGTCAGGTCACAGTCTCCACAAATGCTGGAAGTTCATGGATAAGCCCGCCGCAGAGCGACAGAAGTTTGTTCAAGAGAATAAATTGTGCTTTGGCTGTTTAAGGCCTGGGCATCGATCGAAAGATTGTGATAACAGGAACACCTGCGACACGTGTCAGAGGAGGCATCCATCCTGCCTGCACGAAGATCGTAGTAAAGAAAGGTTAAGGGATAGGAAGACAGAGCCCCCACGAGATAAGGGGACAAGAGCGTCAAGTGAGGCCATATCTAACAGAGTCGTAAGGGACATTAACACTCACACCTCCACAATCATTCCAGTATGGGTGTCAACCACAAGTGAGCCAGATCGTGAAGTTCTTGTGTATGCACTTCTTGACACCCAGAGTGACACCACTTTTATCCTTGAAGAGACAACAAAGGCTCTCAATACAAGGAAGGAGCCAGTCCAACTGAAACTCTCTACAATGGCTTCAAGAAATACCACTGTGCCCTGCCAGAAGCTGTCTGGTTTGCAGGTTAGAGGGTTTTACTTGGAGAAGAAAATCCCTCTGCCAACGACCTACTCGAGAGAGTTTATTCCTGCAAACAGAGATCATATTCCTACTCCAGAGACTGCAAGAGCATGGTCTCATCTTGAACACATTGCAGAGGAGATTGCTCCTCAACAGAGCTGTGATGTCGGTCTCTTAATTGGCTACAACTGCTCCCAGGCTCTCCTTCCAAGAGAAATTGTGTCTGGTAAGGGAAATCAGCCTTTTGCTCAGAGAACAGATCTTGGCTGGAGCATAGTCGGCTATGGAAATCCATGTATCGACTATGGCGACCCTATTGGAGTGAGTCATCGGGTTATCGTTAGACAGGTGATGCCAAGCCTTCAATCTTCTTCCAACCTCACAAATCAAGTACACCATGTTTGTAGAACACATGTAAGAGAGGTAATCACAACACTGGACATTATCAAGACGCTTGAATCTGACTTCAACGAGAGAGCTGCAGAAGAGGACCTCATATCTCAAGAGGATATCCGGTTCCTGAAGAAAATGAAAGAGGGCATCAGACGCAAGGACAATGGACATTATGAGATGCCGCTGCCGTTTAAGGAAGAAAGACCCAATCTGCCGAACAATAAAACATGTGCAGTTCACCGACTCAAGTGCCTGGAAAGGAGGCTAAGGAGAGACAAGCAGTACTACAAGGACTACACAGCATTCATGGAAGAGACTATAGCTTGTGGAGATGCTGAGAAGGTCTCTAAAGAGGAAATTAACAAGCATCCAGCATGGTACATCCCGCACCATGGAGTTTATCACCCACAAAAGCCTGGGAAGATACGAGTCGTCTTTGACTGCTCAGCTAAGTTTCGAGAGACGTCCTTGAATGATCATCTTACCGGTTCAGAGGTGACAAACACATTGCTGGGCGTCCTTTGTCGTTTTCGTAAGGGTCCAGTTGCAATCATGTGTGACGTAGAGTGCATGTTCCACCAGTTTCATGTGAAAGCAGAAGACCAAGATTATCTACGGTTCCTTTGGTGGGAGAACGGAGATCTAGAGTCTCAACCCTCAGCGTATCGTATGATGGTCCACTTGTTCGGCGCAGCTTCATCTCCTGGTTGCGCCAACTATGGTCTCAAACATCTTGCTGCCGAAGGACAAGGAAGCTTCAGCGAGAAGTCTATCCAGTTCATAGAAAGGAACTTTTATGTTGATGATGGGTTGACGAGCGTATCGTCTGAAGCTGAAGCGGCCCAGCTGGGGAAAGAAGCAAGAGAGCTTTGCAGCATCGGCAAACTTCGGTTGCACAAGTTTATCTCTAACAGCAAGGAAGTTATAGCCACAATTCCCAAGGAAGAACGTGCCAAGGGTGCCAAAGACCTGGATATGGCTCTGGGTGAACCACACATGGAGAGAGCGCTTGGTTTACTGTGGTGTGTCGCATCAGACGAGTTCCAGTTTAGAGTAGTTGTCAAGGAACGCCCACTCACAAGAAGAGGAGTGTTGTCTACAGTAGCCTCTGTATATGATCTACTTGGGTTTGTGGCACCCTTTGTCCTGGTGGGGAAGCAGATCTTGCAGCGGATGTGTCGTGACAAAATCGACTGGGATGACCCCCTTCCAGATGACCTAAGTTCCCAGTGGGAATTCTGGCTCCAAGGTCTACAAAACTTGTCTGAAGTAAGGATCCAACGAAGCTACTTGCCATCAAGTTTCAAGGAGGTGCAGAGTTATGAGCTCCATCACTTCTCCGACGCTAGTACCTCAGGTTATGGAGTGCTCATACCTCAGAACAATTAAACCTCCAACACAGACGGAAATGGAGTCAGACAGGACAGAAGAAACACAAGGATTAATGACATTGTCATTTTGCAAGATGATACTGCACCACGCAACCAGTGGAAATTGGCAAAGGTTACAGAAGTGTACCCGGGACAGGATGGCCGGGTGAGAAGATTCAAGTTACTGATCAGCGACTCAACCCTAGATGAGGGAGGTAAATGCATCACCAAACCCACCTATCTGGAGAGGCCCATCCATAAGACAGTCACCCTCCTGGAAGCCGATCAAGAAACCTGCAGACCTCTTTCACAGAAATCACCGGTGATTGGTGGGAGTGTAACTGACAGTTAGACTTACAGGATATCTCGTTGTCTTTTGTTTGAATTGTTTATGTGTCCGCTGTGCGGGGGAAATGATAATACAAGCGGAACTACGTAGCTAATACTGTTGTAACGGGGATCGTTATTGTAGCAACACACCTTTGGAGGGAAGGCAATCCTGCGCTGCGTTAGCTAAGTTTTCATGTCATCGGGAGTAGTTCATAAACGTTGAAGAGTATGTTAGGATGAAGTGTGAATTCATGCCAGGAATAATAAGTGTGAAGTTTGATTTCCTCCCTTTTGTAATAAGCAGCCAATGAGGTATTTGTTCCTTTATTCATGTGTTAATCTGAACCTGTTATAACGCCGGTTAAACTGTTATGTATGTAAGCACTTCAGAGTTATACCAAGCTAATAAGTCACTCGTAAGATAAGGTTGTAAGAGTGTGCTTAACTGTATTTTTCATTTACTTTATAGTTCTCACGGAAGGTGATAATTCTGACTAAAACTACAGAATAAAGCCGCCAGTTAAAATCAAGGAACGGTTGAGCTCGTGGTTACTGAAGGGAGCTACAACAACAAAAAAGAAGCCAAGCATCACACTGTTCTTCTCCCTAAATTCCCTTTTCCCTCCTTGTCTCACTCAATTGCGTTGTGACCGCTCCCTCCGCACACACGGGCTGAGTGCTCCCTCCACACACGCGGGCTGAGTGCTCCCTCCACACACACGGGCTGACTGCTCCCTCCACACACGCGGGCTGAGTGCTCCCTCCACACACGCGGGCTCAGTGCTCCCTCCACACACACGGGCCGAGTGCTCCCTCCACACACGCGGGCTCAGTGCTCCCTCCACACACGTGGGCTGAGTGCTCCCTCCACACACGCGGACTGAGTGCTCCCTCCACACACGCGGGCTCAGTGCTCCCTCCACACACGTGGGCTGAGTGCTCCCTCCACACACGCGGACTGAGTGCTCCCTCCACACACGCGGGTTCAGTGCTCCCTCCACACACACTCGCTCAGTGCTCCCTCCACACATGCGGGCTGAGTGCTCCCTCCACACACACGGGCTCAGTGCTCCCTCCACACACACGGGCTCAGTGCTCCCTCCACACACACGGGCTCAGTGCTCCCTCCACACACGCGGGCTGAGTGCTCCCTCCACACACGTGGGCTGAGTGCTCCCTCCACACACGTGGGCTGAGTGCTCCCTCCACACACACGGGCTGAGTGCTCCCTCCACACACACGGGCTGAATGCTCCCTCCACACACGCGGGCTGAGTGCTCCCTCCACACACACGGGCTGAGTGCGCAGTTGTGAACACAAGGTCCTGTTAAGGCTACAGAAATAAATACCTGTAAAAACGGATCAAACTGATAAGATACACAAGCTACATTCCATGCCAAATGATGACAGTTTAATCACAAATTCAAAATGGACTGGTTGATTGAAGTAGGAAAAAGATGTGTTCCAACAACAAGCTGCAGTTTTGGAATAATTGCATCCTGTCTATTTTCCGCTTAGGCTACTTTGCGAACTGCTCGTGCCGTTTAGAATTGACTAGCCTAGGCTACACAGGTTCCACACTGAAAATATGCAAAAACATTAGTTTGATAAAGACAGAGCGTATTTTCATTAGAATCATTGAGCATAAGGCTACTTACCAAACAGATGTCATAATTCACCTTGCAGTGTTCAATGTGGAATTGTTTATCCATTTAGAAAATTCCAAAGAGCAGACAGAATAAACCAATTTGAACATCTATACAGTATATCAAAAAGAAGACTTTCAACTCGCCAAATTGAGCCCCTTTTCAAATGATCACTTTTTGAGAATAACTGTTCTAGAAGTGAGATGTGCATTACTTCACGTTGGAAATGTTTTTATTTGGAAAAATATTGTTATATTGTATTCGGTTATATTACTTCATGTTTTTACTATAAAATAGGTGTGTCTTGACAGTGATAAGGGGTTGGGAAATAAGAGTGTTGTGTCTGCTAAATTAACAAAGCTATGCCATTTCACAGCCATATGCTTCTACTTGCAAGTGCCACTGCTGAGGTTACTTCATTTTTGAAGATTGTGTTCGACGATATAATATAACCAGTTGATGTTACGGTTTCAATAAATTATTATTAAATTGCACTTTAAATGGCACTGCTTTTTTAACCTTGATTTAACTGAGTCAGTTAAGAAAAAATCTTATTTACAATGACAGCCTACCGGGGAACATTGGGTTTGACTGCCTTATTCAGGGGAAGAATGACAGATTTTTACCTTGTCAGCTTGGGGATTTGATCCAGCAACCTTTCAGTTACAGGCCCAATGCTCTAACCACTAGGCTACCTGCCTCACTATTGACTAAATATGTACAGGTGAAGTCGGAAGTTTACATACACCTTCGCCAAATACATTTCAACTCAGTTTTTCACAATTCCTGACATTTGATCCGGGTAAAAATGCCCTGTCTTAGGTCAGTTAGGATCAACACTTTATTTTAAGAATGTGAAATGTCAGAATAACACTAGAGAGAATTATTTATTTCAGCTTTTATTTATTTCATCACATTCCCAGTGGGTCAGAAGTTTACATACACTCAATTAGTATTTGGTAGCATTGCCTTTAAATTGTTTAACTTGGGTCACACATTTCAAGTAGCCTTCCACAAGCTTCCCACAATAAGTTGGGTGAATTTTGTCCCAATCCTCCTGACAGAGATGGTGTAACTGAGTCCGGTTTGTAGGCCTCCTTGCTTCCACATGCTTTTTCAGTTCTGCCCACAAATTTCCAATAGGATTGAGGTCTTGGCTTTGTGATGGCCTCTCCAATAACTTGACTTTGTTGTCCTTAAGCCATTTTGACACAACGTTGGAAGGATGCTTGGGGTCATTGTCCATTTGGAAGACCCATTTGCAACCAAGCTTTAACTTCCTGACTGATGTCTTGAGATGTTGCTTCAATGTATCCACATAATTTTCCTCTCTCATGATGCCATCTATTTTGTGAAATGCACCAGTCCCTCCTGCAGCAAAGCACCCCCACAACATGATGCTGCCACCCCCGTGCTTCACGGTTAGGATGGTGTTCTTGGGCTTGCAAGCCTCCCCCTTTTTCCTCCAAACATAACAATGGTCATTTGGGCCAAACAGTTCTATTTTTGTTTCATCAGACCAGAGGACATTTCTCCAAAAAGTATGATCTTTATCCCCATGTGCAGTTCAAACCGTAGTCTGGCTTTTTTATGGCTGTTTTGAGCAGTGGCTTCTTCCTTGCTGAGCAGCCTTTCAGGTTATGTCGATATAGGACTGGTTTTACTGTGGATATAGATACTTTAGTACCTGTTTCCTCCAGCATCTTCACCAGGTCCTTTGCTGTTGTTCTGGGATTGATTTGCACTTTTTGCACCAAAGCATGTTCATCTCTAGGAGACAGAATACGTCTCCTTCCTGAGTGGTATGATGGCTGCATGGTCCCGTGGTGTTTATACTTGCATATTATTGTTTGTACATATGAACCTGGTACCTTCAGGCGTTTGGAAATTGCTCCCAAGGATGAACCAGACTTGTAGTGGTCTATAATTCTTTTCCTTAGGTCTTGGCTGATTTCTTTTGATTTTCCCATGATATCAATCAAAGAGGCACTGGGTTTGAAGGTAGGCCTTGAAATACATCCACAGGTATACCTCCAATTGACTCAAATTATGTCAATTAGCCTATCAGAAGCTTCTAAAGCCATTTTCTGGAATTTTCCAAGCTGTTTAAAGGCACAGTCAACTTAGTGTATGTAAAAGTCTGACCCACTGGAATTGTGGGAAAAATTACTTGTGGGAAAAATTACTTGTTGGAAAAATGACTTGTCATGCACAAAGTAGATGTCCCAACCCGACTTGCCAAATCTATAGTTTGTTAACAAGAAATTTGTGGAGCGGTTGAAAAACTAGTTTTAATGACTCCAACATAAGTGTATGTAAACTTCCAACTTCAATTGTATACAGTGGGGCAAAAAAGTATTTAGTCAGTCACCAATTGTGCAAGTTCTCCCACTTAAAAAGATGAGAGAGGCCTGTAATTATCATCATAGGTACACTTCAACCATGACAGACAAAATGAGAAAAAAAAATCCAGAAAATCACATTTTAGGATTTTTAACGAATTTATTTGCAAATTATGGTGGAAAATAAGTATTTGGTGAATAACAAATAGCCATGTCAACAAAAGGTTCACATCTCTCCTCCTCGCTGTCTCTGAACATGACCTTGGGAGGCCGAGCTCATTCCAGCAGTGTTGCCTCTAATAAAGGACCCTTTAAAAGTGCTAATGCATGTTAATGGGTGGTAACGCTTGTTCAGTATGGCATCCGTTCCCTGTCTGTGACCCCACTCTCTCTCTCCCTCTGCCACACAGACACACAGAGTGATGATCTGATGATCCCCAGGCTGTTTCTGTTCTCTCTTTCTGCCTTTCTATCTCTTGTCTCGGTTCGCCCCCTTCTTCTCTCCCCTCCATCTCCCTTGTTCACATCTGTCTCTTTCCACAGAGACACAGAGACTAACCTATTGCCACGCTGATAAGTGGGAGGGAGATGGATATGCAAGATGTTGGCAGAAGGGTTATGTGATGGGCAGGCAAACAGATGGTTGGAGAGATAGTCAACCAGACAGACGAACTGACCAGATGTGAAAGAACAGACAACGAGCAGACACCCGACAGTAGACACCTAAATAGACAGACTCCTGAAAACAGAGAGAGAGAGAGAGTCAAAGAGAGCGCGAGTGACATATCGCTCCACATACAGGCCCCCAACCCAACGGCCAGACAGGCTGTGGACGCAAAAGCAGGGGCCAGAGGAGGTGTGTCCATTTGGGGTTATGTTTAATGGACTCCCCTGTCAAAAGCACTCAGCACTCCAGTCCATCACTGTGTTGTGGGGCAGGGTTAACACTGTTCGCGGGTTTAACTGCCAGTAATGAAGTCATAAAGCCCTCCACACAGGGACCTTAAAGTGACAGAGCCAGACGGAGGCACCACCACTGTCTAATTATCTTTGCACTGAGGTCATCAGACCCAGGTTTATGCATCTGACCACAAAAGACTGGCCTTTCCACATGGCTCCAAAGGCCAAGGCGTCTGTGTGTGTCTGGCTGAGGGACTGAAAAACTGAGAGAGAGATGTGTGTAGGGCCCTATAAAATCTACGATGCGGAGAACACGGACAGAATCACAGAATCCAACAATATTTAAAAAAAATTGAACTTAGTAGGGAATCAACTAAATGTATTGGAAATGAATTAATTAGTCAAGTTTATCATAAGACATTAACAGAATGCATCAGTGATTTGTATTTCCTGTCACCGTCTGAAGAGACAATGAGAATTCCCCCTGTCTGTATATGTGTAGTGCCCGCTAGCACTTTGTGTCGCCGTTAGTGATGATGCTAATGAAAAATCTTCTGGTAGATGGAAAGCTTTCCCAAAAACCTTCTAAATTAAATGTTAACTACAAAGTAGCCTATGCTTACCTAGCAGAATGATATAATGATTATTTGCATCAATTTGTTTAGCAAACTTTGTGTGTGCTACAAAATTCCTCGGTGTGCACTGGAATGAACTACAACCCCAAAATCTATATAAAAAAGTGTGATTTTGAGTTCGAAAACCTGAAAAAAATCAGGGAAAAGGAAACCTGGAAAAACAAAACAGAGAAACGGAATGTGGGGGAAAAAAATAAACGAAATCAGGCGGAAAATAAAATAGATTTTATAGGGCCCCATGTGTCTGTTTCTCCGTAACAGTCATTGCAAGAGAAAATTAGTCCTGTGTAGAGTTGGACAGTGCTGCGGTGCTGGAAAGACTCAAACCCCTTAGTAAACCCCGTCAGGTGCACGGATTACGTGACCTGTGTGCGAGTGTGACTGATTCACCATGAGACTGGCTGGCACCCTTCTCCCAAGCACAGCCCTGTCACAGAGTCCTCCCTAATGCACCCAGACACCTCTGCCCCCTCTGGGGACCCTGCTATAGAGCAGTAGCAGGACTTTATTCCCATAATCCTGCTCTCTCGTCTCCACTCCTCTCCTCTCTTCTCCTCCCAATTCTCTCTTCTCCTCTCCCCTCACACCCTGGACTGATGTGAAATGATGTGATGTGGTTCAGAGAGTGTGCATAATATATGTGTGGGCATGCTCCTCAATAATGGGTCTGGGTGAAGTTGGGATTTACAGAGCATGTATGTGTCATGTAATGTGTTTATGAATGTATAGGTCTGTGTTCTGTTCCGGTGTCAGCAGGGTTGTCAGTAGCTTGTTAAGAGATCAAGGTTCATCCCCATCTCCCGCTCCAACTCTGCCTCACCATCCCTACTCTCCCCATCTGTGTTAGAGAGAGAGACCACAGCTAGATTATACAGGAGGAGGAAAGGGAAGGGAAGAGCTGATGGGAGGATGATAATATCGGGTAATGGTGTCACGTGCAGAACATTGAAATAAGATTTCTTTGGTTTATTTTGGCACTAACTGTAAGGAGAGCACGGTTACCATGATGGATACTGATTGTGTAGATATAGTGAGCGAGATCTAAGTGAATTTATGTGTAGAATGAACTTTTGTATATATAGTGTATGTGGTCACCCCTTCAAATTAGTGGATTTGGCTATTTCAGCCACACCCATTGCTGACAGGTGTGTAAAATTGAGCACACAGTCATTCAATCTCCATAGACAAACATTGGCTGTAGAATGGCCTGACTGAAGAACTCTGTCGCTTTCAACATGGCAACGTCATAGGATGCCACCTTTCCAACAAGTCAGTTCGTCAAATTTCTACCATGCTAGAGCTTCCCCGGTCAACTGTAAGTGCTGTTAAGTGGAAACGTCTAGGAGCAACAACGGCTCAGCTATGAAGTGGTAGGCCACACAAGCTCACAGAATGGGAGCACCGAATGCTGAAGCACGTAGCACGTGAAAATCGCCTGTCCTCGGTTGTACCACTCACTACTGGGTTCCAAACTGCTTCAGGAAGCAACGTCAGTACAGGAACTGTTCATCGGGAGCTTCATGAAATGGGTTCCCATGGCTGTGCAGCCATACACAAGCCTAAGATACACAATGTAAAGCATCGGCTGTAGTGGTGTAAAGCTTGCCGCCGATGGACTCTGGAGCAGTGGAAACGCATTCACTGGAGTGATGAATCACGCTTCACCATCTGGCAATCCATCAGACGAATCTGGATTTGGCGGATGCCAGGAGAACGCTACCTGCCCCAACGTATAGTGCCAATTATAAAGTTTGGTGGAGGAGGAATAATGGTCTGGGGCTGTTTTTCTAGGTTCGGGCTAGGCCCCTAGGTTCCAGGGAATTGAAATCTTAACGCTACAGCATACAATGACATTCTAGACAATTCTGTGCTTCCAACTTTGTGACAACAGTTTGGGGAAGGCCCTTTCCTGTTTCAGCATGACAATGCCCCCATGCACAAAGCGATGTCCATACAGAAATGTTTTGTCGAGATTGGTGTAGAAGAACATGACTGGCCTGCACAGAGCCCTGACCTCAACTCCATCGAACACCTTTGGAATGAATTGGAACTCCAAGCCAGGACCAATCACCCAACATCATTGCCCGACTTCACTAATACTCTTGTGGCTGATTGGAAGCAAGTCCCTGCAACAATGTTCCAACAAGCCATCCCAGAAGAGTGGATGCTGTTATAGCAGCAACGGGGGAACCTACTCCATATTTATGTCCATGACTTTGGAATGAGATGTTAGAAGAGCAGGTGTCCATATAATTTTGGTCATGTAGTGTAGCTCTGTATAGCTCACTCAGCTGTACATTCTGTCGGTAGTAGGATACTCTCCTGGAGGTGCTGTGGATGTTCTGTGTGAATTTTTATGCGCATTTCTCTTTGTTGCAACTTGCAATCCGTTTGTCATTATACCCTGATAAAGACAGCTTGTCTGTCGAAACATTGGTTATTAAATTATTGCATCTGTGCTCCTAGTGTGAGGCTCTCCTTTTATTTTTCAAGTGTTCTACTCTTCTAGCCAGCACCTCGCCTAGACAGGTGTGCGTTTCTTTCGCCTCCGCAACTTGCAATCCAGCTTTTTCTTGGCTCTCTCTTCTCTTTAGACAGCAGCACCTCTGAGATCTTTAGCAGTGGACTTTCAGAAATGTTTTTGTTTTATTGGAGGGAAAACTCAACTTTACATTCAGAATGTGTAAGAGCTGCAGGTGAACTGCCAACTGGACTGAAAATACTACATTTCTTTCATCCTCCCCTCTCCCCCTTCTCAACCCAACCTCTACCCCTCTCTCTCCTCACCACCCCTAAATATATTCTTCCTTACTTGGGTGTTATTTTCTTTGCTCTTTAAAGGGGGCTGAACTTCCTGATTTGGCATCGTTTTTTTTTAGCTTGGTCATTAAGAAAAGCAGCGGCCATGACTGAAGCCAAACGAGAGTTGTCTTGGGGTGGGGTGGGGGGGGGTTAATGTGGGTGTCTCTTGTGTGTTCGCATGTGGCAAACGTTTGCACATTCTTTCTGTCTAAACAGTGCACAGTTAGCCACTCACCCTTCTAGATAACTTAACACTCTAACCAGGTATTGTATCTTGAAGTAACTGTTAGGCTATCCAATGTCAAACCAACTTTGTTATCTCTGGGGATAGTTGGGACCGTCAATAAATGACTCAATGTAAATGGGACAATATTTTCATGTTGCACATCTTTTAGTTGTCTCATTAAATGCTTTCAATATTTGTATTTGAATTTTCACAATTTATAAATTGTTTAAGGTCTTTAAGTAATTGAAATTTGGAGCTATTGACATTTAAAATATTGTTCCATGTATATTGTGTGATTTACTGATGGTCCCTAACTAGCCTCATAGGGATATCAAATGTCAAACCAAATTGACCATGGTTATTACTACTCGGTCACTGTGCTCCAAATTGATGATTACTTGGGTGCTACCAGCTGTGGGTATGTGGACAGGATTGAAATAAACTCAACCCAAGGAAAACTGTTACAGTACTCTTCTTTCTGTAACATACAATTTTTTTCCTATCGTCTCACAAATCTCAGTTTTGGTCCAGGCAGAATTTATGACCACAGCGATGCCACATAGGCCATTTTTAAAACAAGAAGTTGCTTTTTAGGGGCAGTTGCTCTGTAAAGCAATTCAACACATGATCCTTTCTTGTCTTTGTCCCTCCACTTCTCTCCCTCAGTTGACCCGTGACATCTGTAACCCCACAGAAAGCTCATATTTTAATGCAGCTGCTCCTTCTCTACTCTCAGAATCCCTCGGTCTCTTACAGTGGCTTCTCTGACCTCCACTCCCACTCTCTCACTTGTAGTCTCTTCACCTCTGCATCTGTCCCTGAGTTATGATGACTCAACTGCACACACTCAGCCATAGATGGCCTTGTCGCTCAAAACAAACCTTTGAATCTTCCTCAGTAAAGGCATGGCTATGAGAAATGGCCTTTGATGGGTCCTGCCTGTGAACTGCTTGGATGTTTTGCCCGGATAAACACACCTGTCAATCAAATAAATGAGGTTTAAGAGCGTTTTGTTGGGACTGCCAGGGCTCCAGATGATAGGCAATGTTGTCTCGGCGTTGAGGGAACATTTTTCACCTGCCCGGGGGCTACTAAGAAAATACATTTTTATTTATTGATTTATTTATTTGATTTCACCTTTATTTAACCAGGTAGGCCAGTTGAGAACACCTTTATTTAACCAGGTAGGCCAGTTGAGAACACCTTTATTTAACCAGGTAGGCCAGTTGAGAACACCTTTATTTAACCAGGTAGGCTAGTTGAGAACACCTTTATTTAACCAGGTAGGCTAGTTGAGAACACCTTTATTTAACCAGGTAGGCTAGTTGAGAACACCTTTATTTAACCAGGTAGGCTAGTTGAGAACAAGTTCTCATTTACAACTGTGACCTGGTCAAGATAAAGCAAAGCAGTTCGACACATACAACAACACAGAGTTACACATGGAATAAACAAACATACAGTCAATAATACAGTAGAAAAAGTCTATATACGGTGTGTGCAAATGAGGTAGGAAAAGGGAGGTAAGGCAATAAATAGGCCATGGTGGCGAAGTAATTACAATATAGCAATTAAACATTGGAATGGTAGATGTGCAGAAAGTGAATGTGCAAGTAGATATACTGGGGAGCAAAGGAGCAAGATAAATAAATAAAGTAATAAAGTAAATAAAGTATGGGGATAAAGTAAATAAAGTAAATAAAGTATGGGGATGAGGTAGCTGGATAGGCCATTTACAGATGGGGTATGTACAGGTGCAGTGATCTGTGAGCTGCTCTGACAGCTGGTGCTTAAAGCTAGTGAGGGAGATATGAGTCTCCAGCTTCAGTAATTTCTGCAGTTCGTTCCAGTCATTGGCAGCAGAGAACTGGAAGGAAAGGTTGGCCAAAGGAAGAAGTGGCTTTGGGGGTGACCAGTGAGGTAAAACTGCTGGAGCGTGTGCGACGGGTGGGTGCTGCTATGGTGAGCAGTGAGTTGAGATAAGGTGGGGCTTTACCTAGCAGAGACCTAGATGGCCTGGAGCCAGTGGGTTTGGCGATGAGTATGGAGTGAGGGCCAGCCAATGAGAGCAACGAGAGCATACACAGTGGGGGGTAGTATATGGGGTTTTGGTGACAAAACGGGTGGCACTGTGATGGACTGCATACAATTTGTAGAGTGTTTGAGGCTATATTGTAAATGACATCGCCGAAGTCGAGGATCGGTAGGATGGTCAGGTTTAGGTTTACGAGGGTATGTTTGGCAGCATGAGTGAAGGATGCTTTGTTGCGAAATAGGAAGCCGATTCTAGATTTAATTTTGGATTGGAGATGCTTAATGTGAGTCTGGAAGGAGAGGTTACAGTCTAACCAGACACCGAGGTATTTGTAGTTGTCCACATATTCTAAGTCAAAACCGTCCAGAGTAGTGATGCTGGGCAGGCGGGCAGGTGCGGGCAGCGATCAGTTGAAGAGCATGCATAGTTTTACTTGCATTTAAGAGCAGTTGGAGGCCACGGAAGGAGAGTTGTATGGCATTGAAGCTCATCTGGAGGTTAGCTAACACAGTGTCCAAAGAAGGGCCAAATGTATACAGAATGGTGTCGTCTGCGTAGAGGTGGATCAGAGAATCACCAGCAGCAAGAGCGACATCATTGATGTATACAGAGAAGAGAGTCGGCCCGACTGCCAGAGGTCCGGACAACAGGCCCTCCGATTTGACACACTGAACTCTATCAGAGAAGTAGTTGGTGAACCAGGCGAGGCAATCATTTGAGAAACCAAGGATGAATACGTCTGCACAGTAATGTCTCTTATGATATCGTTTAGGACCTTGAGAGTGGCTGAGGTGCACCCATGACCAGCTCTGAAACCAGGTTACATAGCGGAGAATGACGGTGGGATTCGAAATGGTCGGTAATCTGTTTGTTAACTTGGCTTTCGAAGACCTTAGAAAGGCAGGGTAGGATAGATATAGGTCTGTAGCAGTTTGGGTCTAGAGTGCCTCCCCCTTTGAAGAGGTGGATGACCGCGGCAGCTTTCCAATCTATGGAAATCTCAGACGATACGAAAGAGAGGTTGAACAGGCTAGTAATAGGGGTTGCAAAAATTTCGGCAGATCATTTTAGAAAGAGAGGGTCCAGATTGTCTAGCCCGGCTGATTTGTAGGGGTCCAGATTTTGCAGCTCTTTCAGACCATCAGCTATCTGAATTTGGGTGAAGGAGAAATGGGGAGGCTTGGGCGAGTTGCTGTGGGGGGTGCAGGGCTGTTGACCGGGGTAGGGGTAGCCAGATGGAAAGCATGGCCAGCCATGGAAAATGGTTATTTAAATTCTCAATTATAGTCTATTTATCGGTGGTGAGATTGTTTCCTAGCCTCAGTGCAGTGGGCAGCTGGGAGGAGGTGCTCTTATTCTCCATGGACTGTCCCAGAACTTATTTGAGTTTGTGCTACAGGATGCAAATTTCTGTTTGAAAAAGCTAGCCTTAGCTTTCCTAACTGCCTTTGTATATTGGTTCCTAACTTCCCTGAAAAGTTGCATATCACGGGGGCTATTCAATGCTAATGCAGAACACCACAGGATGTTTTTGTGCTGGTCAAGGGCAGTCAGGTCTGGAGAGAACCAAGGGCTATATCTGTTCCTGGTTCTACATTTTTTGAATGGGGCATGCTTATTTAAGATAGTGAGGAAGGCAATTTTAAAGAATAACCAGGCATCCTCTACTGACGGGATGAGGTCAATATCCTTCCAGGATACCCGGGCCAGGTCGATTGGAAAGGCCTGCTCGCTGACGTGTTTTAGGGACCGTTTGACAGTGATGAGGGGTGGTCATTTGACCGCAGACCCATTACGGATGCAAGCAATGAGGCGGTGATCGCTGAGATCTTGGTTGAAAACAGCCGAGGTGTATTTGGAGGGCAAGTTGGTTAGGATGATATCTATGAGGGTGCCTTTTGTTTATGGATTTGGGATTGTACCTGGTGGGTTCATTGATAATTTGTGTGAGATGAAGGGCATCAAGCTTAGATTGTAGGATGGCCGGGGTGTTAAGCATGTCCTAGTTTAGGTCACCTAGCAGCATGAACTCTGAAGATAGATGGGGGGTAATCAATTCACATATGGTGTCCAGGGCACAGCTGGGGGCAGAGGGTGGTCTATAGCAAGCGGCAACGGTGAGAGACTTGTTTCCGGAAAGGTGGATTTTTTTTTTTTTTACCCCTTTATCTCCCCAATTTCGTGGTATCCAATTGTTTAGTAGCTACTATCTTGTCTCATCGCTACAACTCCCGTATGGGCTAAGGAGAGACGAAGATTGAAAGTCATGCGTCCTCCGATACACAACCCAACCAAGCCGCACTGGTTCTTAACACAGCGCCATCCAAGCCAGCCGCACCAATGTGTCAGAGGAAACACCGTGCACCTGGCAACCTTGGTTAGCGCGCACCGCCACAGGAGTCGCAGGTGCGCGATGAGAAAGGTGGATTTTTAAATGTAGAAGCTCTAATTGTTTGGCTACAGACCTGAATAGTAAGATAGAACTTTGCAGGCTATCTCTGCAGTAGATTAAAATCAAATCAAATCAAATTTTATTTGTCACATACACATGGTTAGCAGATGTTAATGCGAGTGTAGCGAAATGCACACAGTAAGTTGACTGATTGCAACCCCGCCCCCTTTGGCAGTCCTGTCTTGTCAGAAAATGTTATAGTTAGGGATGGAAATTTCAGGGGTTTTGGTGGTCTTCCTAAGCCAGGATTCAGAAATGGCTAGGACATCCGGGTTGGCAGAGTGTGCTAAAGCAGTGAATAAAACAAACTTAGGGAGTAGGCTTATACTGTTAACATGCATGAAACCAAGGTTTTTACGGTTACAGAAGTCAACAAAGGAGAGCACCTGGGGAATAGGAGTGGAGCTAGGCACTGCAGGGCCTGGATTAACCTCTACAACAGAGGAGGAGTACGATAAGGGTACGTCTAAAGACTATAAGAACTGCGTGTCTAGTACATTCAGAACAGAGAGTAAAAGGAGCAGGTTTCTGGGTGCAATAGCATAGATTCAAGGCATAATGTACAGACAAAGGTATGGTAGGATGTGAGTACATTGGAGATAAACCTCGGCATTGAGTAATGATGAGAGAGATATTGTCTCTAGAAACATTTAAACCAGGTGATGTCATTGCATCCGTGGGAGGTGGAACTAAATGGTTGGTTAAGGCATATTGAGCAGGGCTAGAGGCTCTACAGTGAAATAAGACAATAATCACTAACCAGGAAAGTAATGGACAAGGCATATTGATATTAGGGAAAGGCATGCGGAGCCGGGTGATCATAGGGGTCCAGTGAGTGGTTGGGCTGGCTAGAGACACGGCGATTCAGACAGCTAGCAGGCCAGGGCTAGCAGGCTAGCAGAAAGTCCTTAGAGGTACGTCGCCTCCTTGTGCGGTGATGTCGATAGACCAGTCGTGATGGATTAGTAGGGTTCCAAGTAGCAGAGGAGTCCAAGTCCAATTGGCAAAATAGGTATAGTGGCCCAAGAAATTGGCCGATGGATCTATTCATCTAACAGTCCAAAATGCTCTAGACAGCTAGCGGGCCCCAGCTAGCAGGCTAGCAGATGGGCATTCAGGAGACGTCGCGGCGGAGGGGCCTGTTGGAAAAAATCCTCCGGCAGATTACATTGGTAGTCCAGTCTTGATGGATAAGCAGGGCTTTGTTGAGTAAAAGGGGCCCAAGCCAATGGCATAATAGGTATAGTGACCCAAGAAATTGGCCGATGGGCCTATTAGCCAACAGTCCGATATGCTCTAGACAGCTAGCAGATGGGCATTCAGGGGACATCGCGACGTAGGAACCAGTTGAGTACCCCCTTGAGCAGATTACGTCGGTAGTCCAGTCGTGAAGTATCGACGGGGTTCTGTGCCCCATACCGGCAGATGAAGGAGTCCGGGTATTGTAGCCCAGATGAACTCATTGGAATGGGGTGACTGTGCAGAAAGCAGAATAGTTACAGTGATGCTGGCTCACCCTGTAACCCGCCTAACATGAGATCTAGTGGCAATATACTGTTACAGGAATGGCTCTCAGGTGCTGGTCCTGTATAATGAGAACAGCCAAGGTGTCGGCTCTTTTTCTCCGCTGATGGTTGGTCCTAGTGGCGGGTGGCAGGGTCAAGGGTTCAGCTCTCCAGGTGGGGCTTCACTCTGCTCTGCCTTCCCCGATCGCCCAGCCCCGTACCCTGGACCAGACAGACATGCTCCTCTGCTGGTCCCCTGTGACTAATAGCCCTGATTCTGTGTCAGCTTGGGCACAAACACCAGTGGCTGAGTGAGCAGAACACAAGCAGATTAGCACAGCAAGTGAAGCAGAGGAGAGAGAGAGGGAAGAAGGGAGGGAGGTAGAGAGGGAAGAAGGGAGGGGGCTCTTCTGACAGCGTGCAGGATTCTCACTTAAAGCAGCTCCGGGTCCTCACGGTGGTGCACTGAAACAGGTCATCAAGTGAATCACACTGAGTCATTTGTAAATATTTATTTTATCCCAATCGATGCCCTCACAATTGACATGGAGGATAAAATATGTCGGTAGTTACTAGGCCTGGGAAATGCCAGGCACCTCACAATACAATATGTACTGCGATTCTCACGATTCTACAGCATATACTGTATGTACAGTTGAAGTCGGAAGTTTACATACACTTAGGTTGGAGTCATTAAAACAAATTTTCAACCACTCCACACATTTCCTATTAACAAATTATTGTTTTGGCAAGTCAGTTAGGACAATTACTTTGTACATGACTGTCACACCCTGACCATAGTTTGCTTTGTATGTTTCTATGTTTTGGTTGGTCAGGGTGTGATCTGAGTGGGCATTCTATGTTGGATGTCTTGTTTGTCTATTTCTTTGTCTGGCCTGATATGGTTCTCAATCAGAGGCAGGTGTTAGTCATTGTCTCTGATTGGGAACCATATTTAGGTAGCCTGGGTTTCACTGTGTGTTTGTGGGTGATTGTTCCTGTCTCTGTGTTTTGTACCAGATATGGCTGTTTTTGGTTTGCCATGTTTATTGTTTTGTAGTGTTCGTGTTTATCTTTTTGTTATTAAACATGAATCAAAGAAACCACGCTGCATTTTGGTCTGCCTCTACTTCACCTAAAGAAAACCGTTACAATGACACAAGTAATTTTTCCAACAATTGTTTACAGACAGATTATTTCACTTATAATTCACTGTATCACAATTCCAGTGGGTCAGAAGTTTACACACAGTAATTTGACTGTGCCATTAAATAGCTTTGAAAATTCCAGGAATTAAGTAATGGCTTTAGAAGCTTCTGATAGGCTAATTGACATCATTTGAGTCAATTGGAGGTGTACCTGTGGATGTATTTTAAGGCCTACCTTCAAACCCAGTGCCTCTTTGATTGACATCATGGGAAAATCAAAAGAAATCAGCCAAGAAAAAAACACCCCAACAAAAAAGAGTGTAGGCTTCCACAAGTCTAGTTCATCATTGGGAGCTATTTCCAAATGCCTGAAGGTACCACGTTCATCTGTACAACAATAGTATGCAAGTATAAACACCATGGGACCACGGAGCCGTCATACGATCAGGTAGGAGATGCGTTCTGTCTCCTAGAGATGAACGTACTTTGGTGCAAAAAGTGCAAATCAATCCCAGGACAACAGCAAAGGACATTGTGAAGATGCTGGAGGAAACGGGTACAAAGTATCTATATCCACAGTAAAACCAGTCCTATATCGAAATAACCTGAAAGGCCGCTCAGCAAGGAAGAAGCCACTGCTCAAAAACCGCCATAAAAAAAGACAGACTACGGTTTGCAACTGCACATGGGAACAAAGATCATACTTTTTGGAGAAATGTCCTCTGGTCTGATGAAACAAAATAGAACCGTTTGGCCAAAATCACCATCGTTATGTTTGGAGGAAAAAGGGGGATGCTTGCAAGCCGAAGAACACCATCCCAAATGTTGAAGCACGGGGGTGGCAGCATCATGTTGTTGGGGTGCTTTGCTGCAAAGAGGGACTGGTGCACTTCACAAAATAGATGGCATCATAAGGGAGGAAAATTATGTTGATATATTGAAGCAATATCTCAAGACATCAGTCAGGAAGTTGAAGCTTGGTTGCAAATGGGTCTTCCAAATGGACAATGACCTCAAGTATACTTCCAAAGTTGTGTCAAAATTGCTTAAGGACAACAAAGTCAAGGTATTGGAGTGGCCATCATAAAGTCCTTGTCCGCGTGTGCGAGCAAGGAGACCTACAAACCTGACTCAGTTACACCAGCTCTGTCAGGAGGAATGGGCCGATATTCACCCAACTTATTGTGGGAAGCTTGTGGAAGGCTACCCAAAACGTTAAACAATTTAAAGGCAATGCTACCAAATAATAATTAAGTGTATGTAAACTTCTGACCCACTGGGAATGTGATGAAAGAAATAAAAGCTGAAATAAATCATTCTCTCTACTATTAATCGGACATTTCACTCATAACTGACCTAAGACGGGTAATTTTTTACCTGATTAAATGTCAGGAATTGCGAAAAACAGCGTTGAAATGTATTTTGCTAAGGTTTATGTAACCTTCTGACTTCAACTGTATTGCTATTCGATACTGTGATTTTATTGCGATTTGATGTTCCAAACATATTGCTCACTATATGTCTGCTGCAGAGAGACAAGAGAGAGCAGTTGCTTTTGATCAGTCAGGGAAATAAAAGAGTTGAAAAAATGTTGGCTCACTATTTAAAACAAAGATGGAGAACCAACTATAAGATATAAGATTAAAAATACCAGCGTTTTGGCGCAGGTACAGCCAACCTAACGCTAGCTAACCCTAACGAACTCTAACTCTACCTACAGTAGCCCCAAAAGTGTTTTTTCCCCCATCACTCGTAGTTACAGCAGATGACTTAGTGATTATGCTGATGAAATGATGATGCCGTTATGTGTGTGTGTTTTAGAAGTGGGTCAGTGACCTCATTATGATGGATCCTCTACATCTGTCTGGCGAGGTGGAGAGAGAGGTGCCTGGGGAAGACAGACAGCAGCAACCTTTAGTTCAGAGTGAGAAGGATGAGAGCAGCCAGGTGTAGATGCAGGCATACCTGGGACTTTCAGGTAGAGATGTTGAATATGCATGCATTTGGTACCCTACCCATCACAAAACAGACACCAATTGCAGTGTAATTTGGTCATCTTTTTATCTATCCGTACAATCCTTAGATACTAGTAAACCAGTGGAGAGGATGGCTGCATGTGGGGTTAATGTGGGTTTAAAAACCAGAGAGGGTTGGAGGGATTGTTATGGAGGCTATTCTTTCTGATGAGTAGTTTTAATCGTTTCAGTAGAAAATCATGTAATTACTTGATGAGGGAAAATAGTGGTGGACCGACAGGGGCTCAGAGTGGGAAGATGAGAGAGAAATATAACAACTGAGAGGAATAGACTGAAAAGACACTCGCTTTATTTTTCTGTTTGTAGTTTTATGGAAACGCCAAAGCTCATGCAGTATGTGTACAATAAAAATGAACTTTCAAGAGGGCAGTGATGAAATGAGACAATAGGAGCTTATGCTGTGTGTGTGTGTGTGTGTGTGTGTGTGTGTGTGTGTGTGTGTGTGTGTGTGTGTGTGTGTGTGTGTGTGTGTGTGTGTGTGTGTGTGTGTGTGTGTGTGTGTGTGTGTGTGTGTGTGTGTGTGTGTGTGTGTGTGATAGCTGCAGTGCTGTGAATGTCTGGTCTGGAATTAGCCACAGGAGGCTCTCTGTGTGACACCCAGCACAGCGCTGCATGGGGCCACTCCTGGGGAGAGAGTCAGTGAGAAGGGCCATCCATGTTGTTTTTGCCAGAGCCGTCTTTGTGTTGTACACTGTAATAAATTGCCTTACTGGGGCAGAACTCATTAGCTTTTAGTGATTCATAGTCTCCATGTGAATTATTTGGACCGTAAAAGTATTAGGGAAGCTGTCGCAATCCTTTTGAAAGCATCCCTACCTGATGCACCCGTCCCTGCCCAACGACCATACACACCACAGCTGTAATACAACAGTCTGATTCAACCCCTTGTTTACAGTACCACCACCTTCTGTTAGGCTTGCTGCTATTTTCCACCCTTTTTCCTCTAAATGCAGCACAGGTGTATCCATCTACAGTGTCTTGTGAAAGTATTCACCCCTTGGCATTTTTCCTTTTTGGGGGTTTGTATCGTTTGATTTACACAACATGCCTACCACTTTTTTAGGATGCAAAATATTTGTTATTGTGAAACAAACAAGAAGTAAGTCAAGTGTAATGTACTTCGTCTGTTGTTTGTAGTGAGTCAGACCGAAATGCAGCGTGTAGGTTACTCATGACTTTTAATGAAGAATAATGCGGTACATGAAATAACTGAAAATACAAAAACAACAAACGAGTGAAACTAATACAGCCTATCTGGTGACTAACACTAAGACAGGTACAATCACCCACGAAATACAACGCGCACTCAAGCTACCTAAATACGGTTCCCAATCTGAGACAACTAGAATCAGCTGACTCCAATTAGGAATCGCCTCAGGCAGCCAAGCCTAACTAGACACACCCCTACTAATACACACTCCCAATTAATACAAACCCCAATACGAAATACAACATATAAACCCATGTCACACCCTGGCCTACCCAAACATATAACAAAAACACAAGATACAATGACCAAGGCGTGACAACAAGTAAACAGAAAACTTGAGCATGCATAACTATTCACCCCCCACCCCCCCCCCCCCAAAGTCAATACTTTGTAGAGGCACCTTTTGCAGCAATTACAGCTACAAGTCTCTTGGGGTATGTCTCTATAAGCTTGGCACATCTAGCCACTGGGATTTTTGCCCATTCTTCAAGGCAAAACTGCTCCAGCTCCTTCAAATTGGATGGGTTCTGCTGGTGTACAGCAATATTTAAGTCATACCACAGATTCTCAATTGGATTGAGATCTGGGCTTTGACTAGGCCATTCCAAGACATTTAAATGTTTCCCCTTAAACCACTCAGGTGTTGCTTTAGCAGTATGCTTAGGGTCATTGTCCTGCTGGAATGTGAACCTCCATCCCAGCCTCAAATCTCTGGAAGACTGAAACAGGTTTCCCTCAAGAATTTAGCACCATCCATCATTCCTTCAATTCTGACCAGTTTCACAGTCTCTGCCAGTGGAAAAACATCCCCACAGCATGATGCTACCACCACAAAGCTTCACTGTGGGGATGCTGTTCTCGGGGTAATGAGAGGTGTTGGGTTTGCCCCAGACATAGCGTTTTCCTTGATAGCAAAAAGCAACATTTTAGTCTCATCTGACACATGTCTTTTGGTGAACACCAAATGTGTTTGCTTATTTTTTTTCTTTAAGCAAGGGCTTTTTTCGACTCTTCCGTAAAGCCCAGCTCTATGGAGTGTACGGCTTAAAGTGATCCTATGGACAGATACTCCAATCTCCGCTGTGGAGCTTTGCAGCTCATAGAGGGTTATCTTTTGTCTCTTTCTTGCCTCTCTGATCAATGCCCTCCTTGCCTGGTCCGTGAGTTTTGGTGGGAGGCTTGGCAGGTTTGTTGTGGTGCCATTTTCTTTCCGTTTATTTCCATGCTCCATGGGATGTTCAAAGTTTCTGATATTTTTTTATAACCCAACCCTGATCTGTACTTCTCCACAACTTTGTCCCTGACCTGTTTGGAGAGCTCTTTATAGTCTTCATGGTGCCGCTTGCTTAGTGCTGGACTATTTTCTATTTTTATGTCCATAACATGAAATCCAAATGAAAATCCATTTAAATTACATGTTGTAATGCAACAAAATAGTAAAAACGCGAAGGGGGATGAATACTTTTGCAAGGCACTGTATCTCTATCCCAGGCTCTTTTACAGCAGCATGGCTGGACTGGTAGACATATTAAAGCTGCTGTTTAATCATTACAGGAACTCACCGAGCTAATGACCAGGATGCAATTCTCTGCCCTATCAAAAGCATCTAATGGATGTGCCTCTGGGAGATCAAGATGAGTTTCAATATTAGGGTGGGCCAGCTCACAGTAGTAATTGCGCCGTGTAGCAACCTTACAGCAACCTTACAGTCAGGAAGCTAGCTACCTCAGCTTATTTCTCCTCCTGGTTATTATGTATGCTGTACTTAACAGCTCCTTTGTGCCAGGCCAGGCCAGGTCATTAAACACTTATTGTTAAATCATGTTAGTGTGTTATCTTTCTAGTTTTTGGTTATTATTGGTTATGCGAGAGAATGCTGTGTCTGTATTTCTTCCTGGTATAAGCCTATAGGCTATTCCCCATTTATCTTCAGAGATTGTCATAATGGAATGGGTAGCTCCACTACAACTATAAAAAATGGTCCACACTGTTCGGGTGAATTCCGATTCTGCCGCTGTCCATTGTGCTGAATCACAGCTGTTTGTTTAACCTCCATTGGCTGTTCGGCGCAACATTGGTCTTTGTTCATAAGTTAGCCTACCTTAAACCAAACAATGATCTTCAGCCATTATGTAGCTCAACAGTGGACTAAATAGGCTAGGAACTGTTTTTGACCATTTCACTGAAACGTATACACTGTAGTCTAATCCACAGCAATGACGAAGGTAAGAGAAGAGGAAAAAAACTCTCTGCAATTAAAAATGGCATCTATACATATATCTACTTTTTTTGTCACATTACAGCAGCATACTGTATATGGTAGGCCTCAGGGTCATCCATTTCATCCCTTTAAAAAAATACTGAAAAGATGAGAGCTCCATGAAACACCTGCCATTATGGCCACTTATCAGCAGCATTATGACATGTTGAATTGCTGTCTGAGTGAGATGACCAGTAATGGATAGTTACAGTATCATTGTCATTGCTCAGGTTCTGTTGAAAACATAATGTCAACTGATTGCTTCCTTTGATGGATGTGTTCTACAAAGGCTACTCACTGTATTATTTTTCTCACAATAGATAGTAGGAAAATAAATTGAACAACATACTAACCAAATGAGAGCAAGAAAGAATGGAGAAAGGTAGGAAATAGAGGAAGGATGACAGGAAATGAAAGAAAGTGTGAGGGAAGAGTGATATGTGGATGTTTTTACCAAGCTACTCTTTCTGTTCTCTGCCATGAACAACTTACAAGACCTGGAGTTTTATAGGGAGGGATAGAGAGAGAGGGGTGGAGAGAGGGATGGAGAGAGGGAGGGATGAGAAAGCAGAGGAATTGTGTAGGCAGAGGGACAGAGAAAGGGAGAATGTAACAGAAAGAATAGGAGGATGAGGTGGAATTGAAGTCCATTGTTTATGCACAATGTTGTTTGCCAACATGTCTTTGCCTTTTGAATTGTCTTGGCAGAGGAGGTGGGCTAGATGAATAGCATTCAAGATGCAGTGATGTAGTGATTTTTTTTTACCAGAAATGTGTGCGTGAAAGAGGTTTCATCTCTCAAGTTTGGTCTTGACTTCTTGAAAGATGAACAAAAGACAAGAGGAAAAGCTGCAGTACTGATCATGTACAATGAGACACCAAAGAGGAAGGAAGCTGCAGATTACAAGACTTGTAATTGAACCCTCTTAATGACCATTGTTTTTCTTTTCCTTCGTTTCAGCAACTCTGTATTCATTCACCAGCTGTAGATACTGACACAGATGGGGAAAGTAGACATGATATTTATACCGGTACAGTTGCCCTCTTTCCCTGTCTCTTTCCCTTTTTCTCTTGATAGATTGCTCTGTCTGCAGGTTAGTGATGATTGAGTGGGAGAGAGCATATTAAAAAAGCACATTACAGGCTCACACTTCCCTCTCCTCCCACACTTACTTCTCCTATGCCTCATTTGTGTATTTTTCCTGCATGTGTTTATTAGATTTGACCAACATATTGCCAAAGGGATATGTAGAGATATTCTCTCAACAACATATTGCCAAAGGGATATGTAGAGATATTCTTTTACCAACATATTGCCAAAGGGATATGTAGAGATATTCTTTTACCAACATATTGCCAAAGGGATATGTAGAGATATTCTTTTACCAACATATTGCCAAAGGGATATGTAGAGATATTCTTTTACCAACATATTGCCAAAGGGATATGTAGAGATATTCTTTTACCAACATATTGCCAAAGGGATATGTAGAGATATTCTTTTACCAACATATTGCCAAAGGGATATGTAGAGATATTCTTTTACCAACATATTGCCAAAGGGATATGTAGAGATATTCTTTTACCAACATATTGCCAAAGGGATATGTAGAGATATTCTCTCAACAACATATTGCCAAAGGGATATGTATAGATATTCTCTCAACAACATATTGCCAAAGGGATATGTAGAGATATTCTCTCAACAACATATTGCCAAAGGGATATGTAGAGATATTCTTTTACCAACATATTGCCAAAGGGATATGTAGAGATATTCTCTCAACAACATATTGCCAAAGGGATATGTAGAGATATTCTCTCAACAACATATTGCCAAAGGGATATGTAGAGATATTCTCTCAACAACATATTGCCAAAGGGATATGTAGAGATATTCTCTCAACAACATATTGCCAAAGGGATATGTAGAGATATTATTTTACCAACATATTGCCAAAGGGATATGTAGAGATATTCTCTCAACAACATATTGCCAAAGGGATATGTAGAGATATTCTCTCAACAACATATTGCCAAAGGGATATGTAGAGATATTCTTTTACCAACATATTGCCAAAGGGATATGTATAGATATTCTTTTACCAACATATTGCCAAAGGGATATGTATAGATATTCTTTTACCAACATATTGCCAAAGGGATATGTATAGATATTCTCTCAACAACATTTGCTCTTGGTCTTGCCCTTTCTCTCCTTCTCCTTCCCATCTCATGATTGACTTGCATTTAACAGTGACCTCTATCTCTCTTCCTCTCTCTCCCCTCCCCCCTCTGTCCCCCTCTCTCTCCCCATCTCTCTCTCTCTCTCTCAATTCAATTCAATTCAAGGGGCTTTGTTGGCATGGGAAACATGTGTTAACATTGCCAAAGCAAGTGAGGAAGATAATATACAAAAGTGAAATAAACAATAAAAATTAACAGTAAACATTACACATACAGAAGTTTCAAAACAATAAAGACATTACAAATGTCATATTATATATATACAGTGTTGTAACAATGTACAAATAGCTAAAGTACACAAGGGAAAATAAATAAGCATAAATATGTGTTATATTTACAATGGTGTTTGTTCTTCACTGGTTGCCCTTCTTGTGACAACAGGTCACCAATCTTGCTGCTGTGATGGCACACTGTGGAATTTCACCCAGTAGATATGGGAGTTTATCAAAATTGGATTTGTTTTCGAATTCTTTGTGGATCTGTGTAATCTGAAGGAAATATGCATCTCTAATATGGTCATACGTTGGACAGGAGGTTAGGAAGTGCAGCTCAGTTTCCACCTCATTTTGTGGGCAGTGTGCACATAGCCTGTCTTCTCTTGAGAGCCAGGTCTGTCTACGGCGGCCTTTCTCAATAGCAAGGCTATGCTCACTAAGTCTGTACATAGTCAAAGCTTTCCTTAAGTTTGGGTCAGTCACAGTGGACAGGTATTCTGCCACTGTGTACTCTCTGTTTAGGGCCAAATAGCATTCTAGTTTGCTCTGTTTTTTTGTTAATTCTTTCCCAATATGTCAAGTAATTATCTTTTTGTTTTCTCATGATTTGGTTGGGTCTAATTGTGCCGCTGTCCTGGGGCTATGTGGGGTGTTTTTGTGTTCGTGAACAGAGTCCCAGGAACAGCTTGCTTATGGGACTCTTCTCCAGGTTCATCTCTCTGTAGGTGCTTGCTGTTTGGGGTTTTAGGCTGGGTTTCTGTACAGCACTTTGAGATATCAGCTGATGTACGAAGGGCTATATAAATACATTTGATTTGACTTTGTTATGGAAGGTTTGGGAATCGCTTCCTTTTAGGTGGATGTAGAATTTAACAGCTCTTTTCTGGATTTTGATAATTAGTGGGTATCGGCCTAATTCTGCTCTGCATGCATTATTTGGTGTTCTACGTTGTACACGGATGATATTTTTGTAGAATTCTGCATGCAGAGTCTCAATTTGGTGTTTGTCCCATTTTGTGAAATCTTGGTTGGTGAGTGGACCCCAGACCTCACAACCTCTCTCTCTCTCTCCCCCCTCTGTCTCTCTGCAGGGTCTTTATCTATCAGTGTGTTTCTGGTATCTCTGGGGCTGACGGTGTGTGTCGTGTGGCTCGTAGCTCTGTGTGGAGTCTGCACCTGGTGTCAACGCAAACTGGTGAGTGGACCACTAACATTTACCTATGACATTATATCCTATTATCTGGTTTTAGGACACATTGTCCTTCCCAGAACAAAACAGTACAGCAGGCTTCCATCCACTCTTCCATGACTCTTATTTATTTGTACAACTTTTAATCAACTATGTTGGTCAGTTATCATCGGCAATGATGACCTGGCCGAGAGGTCAATATACACATGTTCAGGTCAAATTACACACCCCAGCACTGACTCATAATATTCCCCAGAGCTAGTAGGGATTTATTCTGAGTTAGCTTCCTTGTAGGGTTAGCTGCCTGGTAAGGTTAGCTGCCTGGTAAGGTTAGATGCATGGTTAGGTTAGCTGCCTGGTAGGGTTAGCTGCCTGGTAGGGTTAGCTACCTGGTAGGGTTATCTGCCTGGTAAGGTTAGCTGCCTGGTAAGGTTAGCTGCCTGGTAGTGTTAGCTGCGTGGTAAGGTTACCTGCCTGGTAGGGTTAGCTGCCTGGTAGGGTTAGCTGCCGGGTAAGGTTAGCTGCCTGGTAGGGTTAGCTGCCTGGTAGGTTTAGCTGCCTGGTAAGGTTAGTTGCATGTTAGGGTTAGCTGCCTGGTAAGGTTAGCTTCCTGGTAGGGTTAGCTGCCTGGTAAGGTTAGCTGCCTGGTAAGGTTAGCTGCCTGGTAGGGTTAGCTGCCTGGTAGGGTTAGCTGCCTGGTAAGGTTAGTTGCCTGGTAAGGTTAGCTACCTGGTAAGTTTAGCTGCCTGGTAGGGTTAGCTGCCTGGTAGGGTTAGCTGCCTGGTAAGGTTAGCTGCCTGGTAAGGTTAGCTACCTGGTAGGGTTGAACCCCAGAACCGTATACACACACATTTGCACAGACATGCCCCACATCCTCATAATAGAACTGCAGCATAGTGAGAGAGGTGTTAGGCTGTAGGTGTTACATATTGCACAAGAGGAAGACTGTGAGAGACTGAGACATGTGAGAGACGGAGACATGCAAAGACATGCTTTGAGATTATGTCTGTAATGAAAAGCGCTGTAAAAGTTTCATCAATTCTCTCCATCTTTCGCTCTCCATATCTCTCCATATCTGTCCCCCCCCCTCTCTCTCTCTCTCCCCCCCATCTCTCTCTCTCTCTCTCTCTCTCTCTCTCTCTCTCTCTCTCTCTCTCTCTCTCTCTCTCTCTCTCTCTCTCTCTCTCTCTCTCTCTCTCTCTCCATGACAATGCACTATGTCCATGGCCTTCTCCGAACCCCATGCCATTAAAATGGTACAGTTGGACACCCAGGTAATTAGCTACAATTAATAATGAGCTATTTGCTGCCTGTTCCTGCCGTTTGGCTATTAGAGGAAAGCAGAAAGATGGTTCATGGATCAGACATTCAGAATGAAAAGATAGTCTCTTTGATTGAATCATTTCACCATTCTATATCATTGAGTATATCATATTCTATTAAGTAAAGAAGGATTTCCCCTCCTCTCAGTCTATCATTCTCTCACCTCCCCCACCCGTACATCTGGTCTCAGTGTATTGCACCATAATATAATAATATAATATATGCCATTTAGCGTACATCTGGTCTCAGTGGAGTTACAAGCGCCATGCTCTACCAACTGAGCTACAGAATGACCACAACATATGTGTGCATAAACTGTAGGCTACATTCACTACATTAACATAAGCAAAACGGTAATACACACATTCCAGGACACTAAAATGCAGACACTGAGGATAGAACATGAGCACATTGAATTTTGTGTCTAGCAGTTAGTCAATGGCAGAATCACACTTTTGAGTTCATATTTTGGGCTCCAGAGTTGCGCAGCGTTCTAAAGCACTGCATCTCAGTGGCAGGTAGCCTAGCGGTTAGAACGTTGGACTAGTAACTGAAAGGTTGCTAGATTGAATCCCAGAGCTGACAAGGTAAAACTCTGTCGTTCTGCCCCTGAACAAGGCAGTTACCCCACTGTTCCTAGGTTGTCATTTTAAGTAAGAATTTGTTCTTAACTGACTTGCCTAGTTAAATAAAATAAAAAGAGGTGTCACTACAGTCCCTGGTACGAATCCAGGCTGTATCACATCCGGCTGTGATTGGGTGGCCCACAATTGGCCCAGCGTCGTCTGGGTTTGGCCAGGGTAGGCAGTCATTGTAAATAAGAATTTGTTCTTAACTACCTTGCAAAGTTAAATAAAATTTCAGTCTCTTGCCAGCTTTAGTTTACCGCATAACTCCAAATTACTTTTTTCTGCCATAAAAAACTCCTTGGATAAAAGTTGCAGTGCTTTCCGGTTGTGTTCTATTGTCTTGAGTATCCTTCTGTTTCCATAACTTTGTGTGTGGGCTCTTGGTAGTATGCAAGGGGAATGGTATGGGGAGATGTTGTGTGGCCATGATGGTGAACATGAACAGAATTCTCCATTAGGTTATGTAAACATGGCTTTGTGCTCTGAGCAGTGCGTGTGCCTGCTTGTCGCCGGCTCCTGGTCCCATGCTAATGATTCATATGCTAATGTAAACATCACTCTGAGCTATTGGCTGCTGCCTGAGCAACTGTGATTCTGCCCATACGTTTCTCTGGAAATACTCTCCCCTGCTTTTGCTCCCTCCCTCCCTCTCTCTCCATCGTTGTCCCTCTCCTCTGTCTGTCCCTCTCCCTCTCTTGGCTTTTCTTTCTCCGTCTCTTTCTAGTTATCTCTCTGTCCATATCTTGGCCTTTCTCTCTCTCTCTCTCTCTCTCTCTCTCTCTCTCTCTCTCTCTCTCTCTCTCTCTCTCTCTCTCTCTCTCTCTCTCTCTCTCTCTCTCTCTCTCTCTCTCTCTCTCTCTCTCTCTCTCTCTCTCTCTCTCTCTCTCTCTCTCTCTCTCTCTCTGTCTAGGAGCATTTGTGGAGTGAGGAGAGCACATAGGTGGGTAAAACATGCAGAGGACTGAATTCAGCTGAGAACGGTTCTGAAGTGAGATGGAGATTGAATAAGCATGCTTAAAGCATGTAAATAATATGTCATATTAGTAACTGGTATTACGCACATTTGTATTGCTGCACATCTATGATATTTTACCAGTCTGTCACACCCTGTGTAGATAGAAGACTTTCAGTCTGGTCTTCAAAGATTAATGATATCATACCCTGTCAAATACACAGACACACACACAGTAAAACTACTCAACTCACTGTCCATTTCTCTTGTCCTCGCCCTTTCTATTTCTCTATTTACCCTCACACTCTTTGTCTGTCTTTGCAAATACCATATGTCTCCCTCTTAACAAGTGTTTCGTAAACCGTAATTCAGAGTCTACAGATGCTGAGAGACACGATAGTCCGGCGTCCCATTGTGACATAGCTATGCGGCTCTGAGACCATTGTGTTTATGAGGAAGTACACAGAGATAGACACAATTAGATAAATACTGTGATAAATACTGTGATATTTAGCCCATGGTAGTTGATAGATGCAGCCCTGTGTAGAGGTGCAGTATATCAGCCCAGCATATGGGTGAGGGAAGATGAAGAAGTCAGAAACAGGTCTCATGGGTCGATTATGGCAGGAAGGAGGAGGGAAGGAGGAGAGGATGGAGGGGAGGGGTGGAGCAGAGAAGGGGAAGGATGAGAGAAGGAGAGGGAGGAAGCAGGAAGTGGGGAGGGAGGAGGGGATGGAGGAGATGAGGAGGGGAAGAAAGAGTTGGATAGGTGATGGGAAGAGGGGAGGAGAAGGGAAAAGGGAGATAGGAGTGGTGTTGGCAGCCATTATGTATGTTGTGCTGTGACAGATATAACGACAGCGGGACTGAGGGCTGAGGACAGATCCTTCACAGGGCTGCAGCATTACACTGTTCTTAGCGGGGAGACATCCATGATGCCCACCTCTTCTCCCCCACCCTCTTCTCCATTCCCTTATCCTCTCCTCTCCCCATCATCTCCTCTATTCTCTCCCCTATCCTCCCCCCATCATCTCCTCTATTCTCTCCCCCTTCCCTCTCCCCATCATCTCCTCTATTCTCTCCCCCTTCCCCCTTCCCATCATCTCCTCTATTCTCTCCCCTATCCTCCCCCATCATCTCCTCTATTCTCTCCCCCTTCCCCCTTCCCATCATCTCCTCTATTCTCTCCCCTATCCTCTCCCCATCCTCCCCTCTATTCTCTCCCTCTCCCCATCATCTCATCTATTCTCTCCCCCTTCCCCTTCCCATCATCTCCTCTATTCTCTCCCCTATCCTCTCCCCATCCTCCCCTCTATTCTCTCCCTCTCCCCATCATCTCATCTATTCTCTCCCCCTTCCCTCTCCACATCATCTCCTCTATTATCTCCCCTTCCCTCTCCCCATCATCTCCTCTATTCTCTCCCCTATCCTCTCCCCATCCTCCCCTCTATTCTCTCCCTCTCCCCATCATCTCATCTATTCTCTCCCCCTTCCCCCTTCCCATCATCTCCTCTATTCTCTCCCTATCCTCTCCCCATCCTCCCCTCTATTCTCTCCCTCTCCCCATCATCTCATCTATTCTCTCCCCCTTCCCTCTCCACATCATCTCCTCTATTATCTCCCTCTTCCCTCTCCCCATCATCTCCTCTATTCTCTCCCCTATCCTCCCCCACTCTCTCCCATATCCTCTGATGTCTCTCCTCTCCCCATCCTCCCCTCTATTCTCTCCCCCTTCCCTCTCCCCATCATCTCCTCTATTCTCTCCCCTATCCTCCCCCACTCTCTCCCATATCCTCTGATGTCTCTCCTCTCCCCATCTCACTTTATTCTGTTTCAACTCCCCTCATTCTGTCACTCTCTCTCTCTCTCTCTCTCTCTCTCTCTCTCTCTCTCTCTCTCTCTCTCTCTCTCTCTCTCTCTCTCTCCCACTCAATCATACATTGCCTCTGCCTTTCTCTCCATCTTCTTTCCCTTCTATCACCTCTCCCTCTCTCTCTCATGTCCCACTCCCTGTCTTCAGTGTTTTCTCTCTCCTTCCCCTACTCTCTAGCCTCCTGAAGATTTTATGATAGTGTTAAATGATAGATGAGCTGCACTTGATAGCATATTCTTGACTGTTTGAAATCTAGCCTTTTTCTAAGTCCCTAAAACAACTGTGTGAGTGAATGACTGTGTGTTCCGGTTCCGGTTGGAGCGAGTGGTCGCATCTGCACTTCGCTCCAACGGGTAGTATAACTTTTTCATTATATTTCATTATATCACAACGGTTTGATTTGTCTTATCTTAGCAATTTCTTCTCAGCTAGCTACATAGCCGTCTTTGTATCAAAGATAATTGCGTAATTATCGTATTTCGCCGTCCTAACGTAGTCTTCACTAGCCAGCTAGCTAACGTCCACTGATTAGCTGCACTGGAGAAACTATTACACTCAACTGAACGACTTGATTAGTTTAGTGTTAGCTAGCTACATAGCTGTCTTTGCTGTCTTCGTATCATCGTATCCAAGATAATTGTGTTGTTTAGGTTTAGAGTGTGTAGTCTTAGAGTGATTATCTTAATTTACCGAGGTTAGCTAGCCAGCTATTTGTCGTCCTTAACGTAGGTGACTCTGCTAGCTAGCCAACGCTAGCCAACGTCTTCTGTATAGAACTCAACTACCCGGTCGCATTCACAGGTAGTATCACATTTTCACTTCATTTCATTACAGTACAACGGTTTGATTTGTTTGATCGTAGCTAGCTACTTAGCTAGCTACATAGCCGTCTTTGTATCAAAGATAATTGTGTAGTCTAGAGCGATTTTCTAGGTTCGCTAGCCATCTATTGTCGTTCTTTTAACGCAACGTAACGTAAACAACACTGCTAGCTAGCCTGCTTGCCCCCGAATAGCAACACTGCAGAAACTATTACACTCAACGGAACGACTTGATTAGTGTAGTGTCAACAACGCACCCACTGCCAGCTGGCCTACTTCAGCAGTACTGTATCATTTTAATCATTTTAGTCAATAAGATTCTTGCTACGTAGCTTAACTTTCTGAACATTCGAGACGTGTAGTCCACTTGTCATTCCAATCTCCTTTGCATTAGCGTAGCCTCTTCTGTAGCCTGTCAACTATGTGTCTGTTTATCCCTGTTCTCTCCTCTCTGCACAGACCATACAAACGCTCCTCACCGCGTGGCCGCAGCCACCCTACTCTGGTGGTCCCAGCGCGCACGACCCACGTGGAGTTCCAGGTCTCCGGTAGCCTCTGGAACTGCCAATCTGCGGTCAACAAGGCAGAGTTCATCTCAGCCTATGCCTCCCTCCAGTCCCTCGACTTCTTGGCACTGACGGAAACATGGATCACCACAGACAACACTGCTACTCCTACTGCTCTCTCTTCGTCCGCCCACGTGTTCTCGCACACCCCGAGAGCGTCTGGTCAGCGGGGTGGTGGCACCGGGATCCTCATCTCTCCCAAGTGGTCATTCTCTCTTTCTCCCCTTACCCATCTGTCTATCGCCTCCTTTGAATTCCATGCTGTCACAGTTACTAGCCCTTTCAAGCTTAACATCCTTATCATTTATCGCCCTCCAGGTTCCCTCGGAGAGTTCATCAATGAGCTTGATGCCTTGATAAGCTCCTTTCCTGAGGACGGCTCACCTCTCACAGTTCTGGGCGACTTTAACCTCCCCACGTCTACCTTTGACTCTTTCCTCTCTGCCTCCTTCTTTCCACTCCTCTCCTCTTTTGACCTCACCCTCTCACCTTCCCCCCTACTCACAAGGCAGGCAATACGCTCGACCTCATCTTTACTAGATGCTGTTCTTCCACTAACCTCATTGCAACTCCCCTCCAAGTCTCCGACCACTGCCTTGTATCCTTTTCCCTCTCGCTCTCATCCAACACCTCCCACACTGCCCCTACTCGGATGGTATCGCGCCGTCCCAACCTTCGCTCTCTCTCCCCCGCTACTCTCTCCTCTTCCATCCTATCATCTCTTCCCTCCGCTCAAACCTTCTCCCACCTATCTCCTGATTCTGCCTCCTCAACCCTCCTCTCCTCCCTCTCTGCATCCCTTGACTCTCTATGTCCCCTATCCTCCAGGCCGGCTCGGTCCTCCCCTCCCGCTCCGTGGCTCGATGACTCATTGCGAGCTCACAGAACAGGGCTCCGGGCAGCCGAGCGGAAATGGAGGAAAACTCGCCTCCCTGCGGACCTGGCATCCTTTCACTCCCTCCTCTCTACATTTTCCTCCTCTGTCTCTGCTGCTAAAGCCACTTTCTACCACGCTAAATTCCAAGCATCTGCCTCTAACCCTAGGAAGCTCTTTGCCACCTTCTCCTCCCTCCTGAATCCTCCGCCCCCCTCCTCCCTCTCTGCAGATGACTTCGTCAACCATTTTGAAAAGAAGGTCGACGACATCCGATCCTCGTTTGCTAAGTCAAACGACACCGCTGGTTCTGCTCACACTGCCCTACCCTGTGCTCTGACCTCTTTCTCCCCTCTCTCTCCAGATGAAATCTCGCGTCTTGTGACGGCCGGCCGCCCAACAACCTGCCCGCTTGACCCTATCCCCTCCTCTCTTCTCCAGACCATTTCCGGAGACCTTCTCCCTTACCTCACCTCGCTCATCAACTCATCCCTGACCGTTGGCTACGTCCCTTCCGTCTTCAAGAGAGCGAGAGTTGCACCCCTCCTGAAAAAACCTACACTCGATCCCTCCGATGTCAACAATTACAGACCAGTATCCCTTCTTTCTTTTCTCTCCAAAACTCTTGAACGTGCCGTCCTTGGCCAGCTCTCCCGCTATCTCTCTCTGAATGACCTTCTTGATCCAAATCAGTCAGGTTTCAAGACTAGTCATTCAACTGAGACTGCTCTCCTCTGTATCACGGAGGCGCTCCGCACTGCTAAAGCTAACTCTCTCTCCTCTGCTCTCATCCTTCTAGATCTATCGGCTGCCTTCGATACTGTGAACCATCAGATCCTCCTCTCCACCCTCTCCGAGTTGGGCATCTCCCGGCGCGGCCCACGCTTGGATTGCGTCCTACCTGACAGGTCGCTCCTACCAGGTGGCGTGGCGAGAATCTGTCTCCTCACCACGCGCTCTCACCACTGGTGTCCCCAGGGCTCTGTTCTTGGCCCTCTCCTATTCTCGCTATACACCAAGTCACTTGGCTCTGTCATAACCTCACATGGTCTCTCTTATCATTGCTATGCAGACGACACACAATTAATCTTCTCCTTTCCCCCTTCTGATGACCAGGTGGCGAATCGCATCTCTGCATGTCTGGCAGACATATCAGTGTGGATGACGGATCACCACCTCAAGCTGAACCTCGGCAAGACGGAGCTGCTCTTCCTCCCGGGAAGGACTGCCCGTTCCATGATCTCGCCATCACGGTTGACAACTCCATTGTGTCCTCCTCCCAGAGCGCCAAGAACCTTGGCGTGATCCTGGACAACACCCTGTCGTTCTCAACTAACATCAAGGCGGTGGCCCGTTCCTGTAGGTTCATGCTCTACAACATCCGCAGAGTACGACCCTGCCTCACACAGGAAGCGGCGCAGGTCCTAATCCAGGCACTTGTCATCTCCCGTCTGGATTACTGCAACTCGCTGTTGGCTGGGCTCCCTGCCTGTGCCATTAAACCCCTTCAACTCATCCAGAACGCCGCAGCCCGTCTGGTGTTCAACCTTCCCAAGTTCTCTCACGTCACCCCGCTCCTCCGTTCTCTCCACTGGCTTCCAGTTGAAGCTCGCATCCGCTACAAGACCATGGTGCTTGCCTACGGAGCTGTGAGGGGAACGGCACCTCAGTACCTCCAGGCTCTGATCAGGCCCTACACCCAAACAAGGGCACTGCGTTCATCCACCTCTGGCCTGCTCGCCTCCCTACCACTGAGGAAGTACAGCTCCCGCTCAGCCCAGTCAAAACTGTTCGCTGCCCTGGCCCCCCAATGGTGGAACAAACTCCCTCACGACGCCAGGACAGCGGAGTCAATCACCACCTTTCGGAGACACCTGAAACCCCACCTCTTTAAGGAATACCTAGGATAGGTTAAGTAATCCCTCTCACCCCACCCCCCCTAAGTTTTAGATGCACTATTGTTAAGTGACTGTCCCACTGGATGTCATAAGGTGAATGCACCAATTTGTAAGTCGCTCTGGATAAGAGCGTCTGCTAAATGACTTAAATGTAATGTAAATGTGTGGGGTGGATGGGTGGGCAGTGGGGTTAGGTCATTTGTATAATCATATAGCTGCAGTCCTGAGTTCCAAGGTTTATCATATAGCTGCAGTCCTGAGTTCCAAGGTTTATCATATAGCTGCAGTCCTGAGTTCCAAGGTTTATCATATAGCTGCAGTCCTGAGTTCCAAGGTTTATCATATAGCTGCAGTCCTGAGTTCCAAGGTTTTTCATATAGCTGCAGTCCTGAGTTCCAAGGTTTATCATATAGCTGCAGTCCTGAGTTCCAAGGTTTATCATATAGCTGCAGTCCTGAGTTCCAAGGTTTATCATATAGCTGCAGTCCTGAGTTCCAAGGTTTATCATATAGCTGCAGTCCTGAGTTCCAAGGTTTATCATATAGCTGCAGTCCTGAGTTCCAAGGTTTATCATATAGCTGCAGTCCTGAGTTCCAAGTTTTATCATATAGTTGCAGTCTTCAGATTAATCTCAAAATGTTTCATTATAATTCCACTGACTGTTGGGAATTCTGGATCTATTTTAACACCTCTGTTTTATGTATGTTTGGGCGTGTACTGTTTCTGAGTGTGTAGTGTTGTATGTGTGTTGGGAGTGTTGGATGTGTGTGGACGTGTCTAATCCCCACTGTGTCTGATGCTTGATGCTCCCATCCGTTCATTCTGTATGGTTAACAGATGTATGGATTATTGCTGTGGAGAGGGTTTGGATTCACATGTAGATCCTGAGAGCTGGCTGTATGTAGCAACGGTCATCAAAATTGTTAAAAGGGTTTAAAAACAATTCTAATAAATGCAACAGTTGGACAATAGATGAAGATACTAAAAAAATGTCATGTTTAAAATCCATCAGATATTAACTGAAGAAAGTCCCATCAGATATTAACTGAAGAAAGTCCCATCAGATATTAACTGAAGAAAGTCCCATCAGATATTAACTGAAGAAAGTCCCATCAGATATTAACTGAAGAAAGTCCCATCAGATATTAACTGAAGAAAGTCCCATCAGATATTAACTGAAGAAAGTCCCATCAGATATTAACTGAAGAAAGTCCCATCAGATATTAACTGAAGAAAGTCCCATCAGATATTAACTGAATTATAGCACATAAAACATTTTACTGCCACAGACAACTAATGAATGGAGTTCAGGGATTCTGGTGGAAATTCAGGTATTCAATTTATTGTACAATGACCTTTTTTATGCACGCATACAGTGCATTCAGAAAGTATTCAGACCCCTTGACCTTTTCAACATTTTGTTACGTTACAGCCTTATTCTAAAATTTGTTAAATTGTTTTTTCCCTTATCAATCTACACACAACCCCATAATGACAATGCAAAAAATATCAAAAAATATCACATTTACATAAGTATTCAGACCCTTTACTTAGTACTTTGTTGAAGTTTCTTTGGCAGCGATTACTGCCTCGAGTTTTCTTCGGTATGACGCTACAAGCTTGGCACACCTGTATTTGGGGAGTTTCTCCCATTCTTCTCTGCAGATCCTTTCAAGCTCTGTCACGTTGGATGGGGAGCGTCGCTGCACAGCAATTTTCAGGTCTTTCCAGAGATGTTCGATCAGGTTCAAGTCTGGGCTCTGGCTGGGCCACTCAAGGACATTCAGAGACTTGTCCCGAAGCCACTCCTGTGTTGTCTTGGCTGTGTGTTTAGGGTTGTTGTCCTGTTGGAAGGTGAAACTTCACCCCAGTCTGAGGTCCTGAGCGCTATGGAGCAGATTGTCTCTGTACTTTGCTCCATTCATATTTGCCTCGATCCTGACTAGACTCACCAGTTCCTGCCACTGAAAACCATCCCCACAGCATGATGCTGCCACCACCATGCTTCACCGTAGGGATTGTGCCAGGTTTCCTCCTGACGTGATGGTTGGCATTCAGGCCAAAGAGTTCAATCTTGGTTTCATAAGAACAGAGAATCTTGTTTCTTATGGTCTGAGTCCTTTAGGTGCCTTTTGGCAAACAGCAAGCCGGCTGTCACGTGCCTTTTATTGAGGAGTGGCTTCCGTCTGGCCACTCTACCATAAATGCCTGATTAGTGGAGTGCTGCAAAGATGGCTCATGAATTACTTGTTGCTGTCATGTTCTGTTCCATAATTCAACAAGTATGTCAATAGCAGGATACCCTTGGATTAAAAATCAACACGCTTGGCTCCAGATTACACCTACAGTTGAAGTTGGAAGTTTACATACACCTTAGCCAAATACATTTAAACTCAGTTTTTCACAATTCCTGATATTTAATCCTAGTAAAAATTCCCTGTTTTGGGTCAGTTAGGATCACCACCTTATTTTAAGAATGTGAAATGGGGGGGATCACGTGACCCTTGAACGAGATGGTCGCATGAACTAAGAGCTCCGCACAAGTTGTTTCCAATTCCTAATCTTACCTCCACTTCAAGTTTAAACTCCTTTAGCTTTAGTCATAAAGTCATGGCAGCTACAAAAAGCAACATTACAGGTGACATTTTTACCCAGACTCGAGCATTAGCGACGGAAAAAGCCTCCAAGAAGCAGCTAGCTTCAGAAAAATCTAGCACCATTATCCAGGAGCAAGAGGACCCGTCCCCGTCCCCCCCCGAGGCCCAACGAATGCCAACCCCACACTCTGTCGAAGACGTCCTTTCAGAGTTGAGATCCCAATGTACAGAACTCAACATTAAATTAAATGCCATTAACTCTCAGCTCAGTGCGATAGGGGGCAAGGTGACAATCCTGGAAAACGCTTTGCCTGACATCAACAACAAGATGGATGCGCCTGGACGAGGCAGAGGGGCGAATCCTATCCATGGAAAACTTATTGACAGACGCCATGGAAACAATAGCATATGCTAATCACCATACGTTTCTTGAGATTCACCGACAAGGAACGAGTCCTACAGGTGGCGAAAATCAACACCATTACAGTGGGAAACGCCAAACTCGCTTTACACCGGGACCTGTCAGCTGGAATACGCCGAAAGCGCAGAGAGTTTGACGAGGTGAAGAAATACTCCATTGACCGAGGCATCTTTAGGGGATTCAAATACCCAAACGAGCTCAGGATTCTTCACCAAGGAGCCCTGCGACACTTCAAAACTCCCGGAGAGGCTAAACGTTTTTTGAAAGACAATCCTGGTCAATGTGAAATTGACCAATGGCTAAATACGATTACTGTTATTACTAAAGGAGGTAAGACAACATATAGTAGATATCCAAAGACCCACCCGCCCAGCTAAATGTTATTATAGCCATCTAATCTATATTTATTTTCCTTTAGCTGAGAGGGACAGGCTCTATAGCCCAACCTAGGCCTACTAACGTTTCAGCCTGCTTTTATTTCCCGTTGCTATTATCACTTGTGGTTTCCTATGTCCCTTGGGGAGGTATATGTAGGATACTTATCCATAAGAATGTTCCATTCATAATTGACAAAAAAACATATCTGATCCGGAGGGGAGATTTATTTTGATAACTGGGTCAATATATGGTCAACCAATTACTATCTTAAACATATATACGCCCCTAACACAGATACTCCAGCTTTCATGTCTAAAATGATAACCCTGTTCAATGAGCATTGTGTTTCCTTTAGCGTGGTGGCCGGAGATTTTAATTGTACCCTTAACCCAACCCTAGACAAATCATCTCACGACCCCACCACAAATCCTAGATCTGCAAAGATGTTGAACTCTCTTACTAAAGAGATGGGACTGATAGATATATGGAGAGAGACTAATAGCTCATATATGGACTATACATACTACTCTAATGTCCATAACACCTACTCCCGTATAGATTACATTTTTATCCCAAAGAGTTTCATAAATTCAGCCACTTGTACAATCGGACCCATAGCACTTTCAGATCACGCCTTTGTCCACCTCCGCTTTGACCTCTGCAAAAGCATCCCGAGGTCATAGAGCTGGTAATTCAACACCTCCATGTTATCAAACGAAGCGTTCCATACATTGGTAACTACATGGACAGACAACTACACACAAGACAACAAATATTATCCTGTTTCTCCGGCCACAATGTGGGACGCTGCTAAAGCCGCACTAAGAGGTCATCTAATTGCATATGCTTCCTCTAAGAAAAAAACAATGGAAGCACACAGACTAGATCTTGAGAGGGAGCTGGAATGCTGTGAAAAAATACATAAACAATCCACAGACAGCACCTCCTGGAGTCAACTTAAAGCAGCCAAAGCCAAACTGAATTTGGACTATACTCGGGAGATAAAAATAAAAATAAAATTTACTAAACAGAAATAGCATGAGTATAGTAATAGGCCGAGTAGATTGCTTGCTTACCAATTTAAAAAAGAGCAGGCAGAGCATACAATCATGGCTATCCGAACAGCAGAGGACGAGGTCACATATGACCCAAAAAATATCAATTGAACTTTTCATGAAAAGTTATCTTCCACTCCTGGATCGAATCAAGAACGATCTCCAAACCTGGATCTCCCTCCCAATTAGCTTAGTAGGAAGAATTAATGTCATCTGTATGAACATCCTCCCTAGACTGAACTATTTATTTCAGATGCTCCCATGCTATCTCCCAGTTTCCTTTTTCAAAACAACTAACCAAAGCATCACCAAACTTATATGGGGCAATAAAAAACCTAGGATCAAATTCTCCACTCTATCGAAACCTCAATCTAAGGGTGGTCTTGCCCTTCCCTCCCTCTGCCCAAATCCGCAACATGCTAACATGGAGCACAAACAGACAAGAGTCAACGTGGATTCAGATAGAAGCCCAATCCTGTGGTTCATTGCCACTAAGCTCGATTATATTCATCAATAACTTTAGTTAAGTGGGCAACATAGCCAAAACCTTTGTGATTTACAGCACCCTACTAGCGTGGAGGGACTGTAAGAAATACCTGGGCATTTCCTCCCAAATATATTCCGCCCATAGTAGGAAACCCAGACTTTCCAAAAGTCCTGAAGGATGCCAACTTTAATCTTTGACATACTCTAGGAATCAATAACTTTTCAGACCTATTTCATCAGAAAACCACTACACTGAAATCCTTTCAAGAGCTCTGCAGTGAATTCAATGTGCCAAATTTTAAATATCTTCAAATTAGACATGTAATTTCCTAATTTACTTCCAAGAGGAGGTTTAGAACTCAGTTGAATGAAGTTGAAAACCTTCTTGTCACAGCACAATCCATTAAAGGCTAAATATCTTATATATATAGACTCCTTTCTGAGAAAAGAGGCTCCTCCTTTACTCCTTTGAAAATAATCTGGGAAAAGGACCTTGGTCTGACTATCAGTGATGAGTTATGGGCAGAGGTTTGCGACAGGGTATACTGCTCCTCTACTAATGTAAAAATGAAAGAATCGAATTACATATTTTTGTACACATTTTATTACACTCCTTTGAGACTCCATAGAATGAAAATTGACATCTCTCCTAACTGTAAAAGATGTACCTCTGAAAGTGGAACCTATATGCATGTATTTTGGAACTGTTTGAGAGATTGCCAGATTTAGGCAATCTATACATACTGCTGCACAGAAAATACTAGATGTACCGTTTGATATGACCCTGTGTATCTATCTTCCTAATGCCCAGCAGGACTTTGTTCTTGATCCTGACAGAGAACATTTGCTCATGACTATTACATACTTTGCTAAGAAATGTATTCTTCTATTGTGAGCCTCTAATACCCCTCCTACATTTAAAATGGGGATTGACCAGATTGTTGACTTTCTCCCTCTTGAAAAGCTCACTTATGACCTCCGCAAGAGACAGCCCAAGTTTGATAGACTCTGGTCTCCAATACTCAACAATATTTCAAATTGGACAGAGTGAATGGGGTGATTAGGGAAAGTAGCAGATACATGTTGTGTAAGGTGCTGTAAAATCTAAAAACGAATTATTTGCTCATCGTCTCAGCGAAGGCTAGAAATAGCTAATAAGAACCTTGATAGTGCTGCTGCAAGTTTTATATATATATATATTTTAAAATAAATATATACTATTATATTATTATTATTATTTTATTTTTTAATTTATTACTATTATTATTATTATTTTTAAATATATTATAATACTTTTTTATTTATATATTTTTTAAATCTGTCACATGTCTTTTGTTGGTTGATTGAAAAACAATATTTATTTTTTTTTACTTAAAATTGAAAAAAAGAATGTGAAATGTCAGAATAATAGTAGAGAGAATGATTTCTTTCATCGCATTCCCAGTAGGTCAGAAGTTTACATACACTCAATTAGTATTTGGTAGCATTGCCTTTAAATTGTTTAACTTGGGTCAAACGTTTTGGGTAGCCTTCCACAAGCTTCCCTGTCATGTTTTGTCATTTATTATCATGTCTTGTCCCTGTGCTTCCCATTCTATTCGTTTCCCTCTGCTGGTCTTATTAGGTTCTTTCCCTCTTTCTATCCCTCTCTCTCCCCCTCCCTCTCTCACTCTCTCGCTCTCTCTTCTCTCTATCGTTCCGTTCCTGCTCCCAGCTGTTCCTAGTCCCCTAATCATCATTTAGTCTTCCCACACCTGTTCCCGATCCTTTTCCCTGATTAGAGTCCCTATTTCTCTCCTTGTTTCCCGTACCTGCCCTGTCGGATCCTCATTTATAATTCACCGTGCTGTGTCTATGTTTTGCCCTGTCGTGTCGTGTTTCCCTCAGATGCTGCGTGGTGAGCAGGTGTCTGAGTCTGCTAGGTTCAAGTGCCTTCCCGAGGCAACCTGCAGTTCTCGATCAAGTCTCCAGTCTGTTCTTGTCTTTACGTGTAGTATTATGCTTTTTGTTTTGTAAAGTTTATTCTGGATTAAATACTCTGTTTTCGCCAAGTCGCTTTTGGGTCCTCATTCACCTGCATGACAGAAGGATCCGACCAAGGAATGGACCCAGCGACTACAGACGCTCGTAACACTGCCGTCGAGATCCAAGGAGCCATGCTCGGCAGACACGAGCAGGAATTGTCTGCTGCTCGCCATGCCGTGGAGAGCCTGGCCGCTCAGGTTTCCGACCTCTCTGGACAGTTCCAGAGTCTTCGTCTCGTGCCACCTGTTACTTCCTGGCCTGCCGAGCCTCCAGAACCTAGGGTTAATAACCCACCTTGCTACTCCGGGCAGCCCACTGAGTGCCGCTCCTTTCTCACCCAGTGTGAGATTGTGTTCTCTCTCCAACCCAACACATACTCTAGAGAGAGAGCTCGGGTTGCTTACGTCATTTCACTCCTTACTGGCCGGGCCCGAGAGTGGGGCACAGCTATCTGGGAGGCAAGGGCTGATTGTTCTAACAATTACCAGAACTTTAAAGAGGAGATGATTCGGGTTTTTGACCGTTCAGTTTTTGGTGGGGAGGCTTCTAGGGTCCTGGCTTCCCTATGCCAAGGTGATCGATCCATAACGGATTACTCTATAGAGTTTCGTACTCTTGCTGCCTCTAGTGACTGGAACGAGCCGGCGCTGCTCGCTCGTTTTCTGGAGGGACTCCACACAGTGGTCAAAGATGAGATTCTCTCTCGGGAGGTTCCTTCCAGTGTGGACTCTTTGATTGCTCTCGCCATCCGCATAGAACGACGGGTAGATCTTCGTCACCAGGCTCGTGGAAGAGAGCTCGCATCAACGGTGTTTCCCTGCTCCGCATCGCAACCATCTCCCTCCTCTGGCTCTGAGACTGAGCCCATGCAGCTGGGAGGGATTCGCATCTCGACTAAGGAGAGGGAACGGAGGATCACCAACCGCCTGTGCCTCTATTGCGGATTTGATGGACATTTTGTTAATTCATGTCCAGTAAGAGGCCAGAGCCCATCAGTAAGCGGAGGGCTACTGGTGAGCGCTACTACTCAGGTCTCTTCATCTAGATCTTGTACTACTATGTCGGTCCATCTACGCTGGACCGGTTCGGGTGCTACATGCAGTGCCTTGATTGACTCTGGGGCTGAGGGTTGTTTCATGGACGAAGCATGGGTTCGGAAACATAACATTCCTTTCAGACAGTTAGACAAGCCTACGCCCATGTTTGCCTTAGATGGTAGTCATCTTCCCAGTATCAGATTTGAGACACTACCTTTAACTCTCACAGTATCTGGTAACCACAGTGAGACTATTTCTTTTTTGATTTTTCGTTCACCTTTCACACCTGTTGTTTTGGGTCATCCCTGGCTAGTATGTCATAATCCTTCTATTAATTGGTCTTGTAATTCTATCCTATCCTGGAACGTATCTTGTCATGTGAAGTGCTTAATGTCTGCCATCCCTCCCATTTCTTCTGTCCCCACTTCTCAGGAGGAACCTGGCGATTTGACAGGAGTGCCGGAGGAATATCATGATCTGCGCACGGTCTTCAGTCGGTCCCGAGCCAACTCCCTTCCTCCTCACCGGTCGTATGATTGTAGTATTGATCTCCTTCCGGGGACCACTCCTCCTCGGGGTAGACTATACTCTCTGTCGGCTCCCGAACGTAAGGCTCTCGAGGATTATTTATCTGTGTCTCTTGACGCCGGTACCATAGTGCCTTCTTCCTCTCCGGCCGGGGCGGGGTTCTTTTTTGTTAAGAAGAAGGACGGTACTCTGCGCCCCTGCGTGGATTATCGAGGGCTGAATGACATAACGGTTAAGAATCATTATCCGCTTCCCCTTATGTCATCAGCCTTCGAGATTCTGCAGGGAGCCAGGTGCTTTACTAAGTTGGACCTTCGTAACGCTTACCATCTCGTGCGCATCAGAGAGGGGGACGAGTGGAAAACGGCGTTTAACACTCCGTTAGGGCATTTTGAGTACCGGGTTCTGCCGTTTGGTCTCGCCAATGCGCCAGCTGTTTTTCAGGCATTAGTTAATGATGTTCTGAGAGACATGCTGAACATCTTTGTTTTTGTCTATCTTGACGATATCCTGATTTTTTCACCGTCACTCGAGATTCATGTTCAGCACGTTCGACGTGTTCTACAGCGCCTTTTAGAGAATTGTCTCTACGTAAAGGCTGAGAAGTGCTCTTTTCATGTCTCCTCCGTTACTTTTCTCGGTTCCGTTATTTCCGCTGAAGGCATTCAGATGGATTCCGCTAAGGTCCAAGCTGTCAGTGATTGGCCCGTTCCAAGGTCACGTGTCGAGTTGCAGCGCTTTTTAGGTTTCGCTAATTTCTATCGGCGTTTCATTCGTAATTTCGGTCAAGTTGCTGCCCCTCTCACAGCTCTTACTTCTGTCAAGACGTGTTTTAAGTGGTCCGGTTCCGCCCAGGGAGCTTTTGATCTTCTAAAAGAACGTTTTACGTCCGCTCCTATCCTCGTTACTCCTGACGTCACTAGACAATTCATTGTCGAGGTTGACGCTTCAGAGGTAGGCGTGGGAGCCATTCTATCCCAGCGCTTCCAGTCTGACGATAAGGTTCATCCTTGCGCTTATTTTTCTCATCGCCTGTCGCCATCTGAGCGCAACTATGATGTGGGTAACCGTGAACTGCTCGCCATCCGCTTAGCCCTAGGCGAATGGCGACAGTGGTTGGGGGGCGACCGTTCCTTTTGTCGTTTGGACAGACCATAAGAACCTTGAGTACATCCGTTCTGCCAAACGACTTAATGCCCGTCAAGCTCGTTGGGCGTTGTTTTTCGCTCGTTTCGAGTTTGTGATTTCTTACCGTCCGGGTAGCAAGAACACCAAGCCTGATGCCTTATCCCGTCTGTTTAGTTCTTCTGTGGCTTCTACTGATCCCGAGGGATTCTTCCTTATGGGCGTGTTGTCGGGTTGACAGTCTGGGGAATTGAAAGACAGGTTAAGCAAGCACTCACGCACACTGCGTCGCCGCGCGCTTGTCCTAGTAACCTCCTTTTCGTTCCTGTTTCCACTCGTCTGGCTGTTCTTCAGTGGGCTCACTCTGCCAAGTTAGCTGGTCATCCCGGTGTTCGAGGCACTCTTGCGTCTATTCGCCAGCGCTTTTGGTGGCCGACTCAGGAGCGTGACACGCGCCGTTTCGTGGCTGCTTGTTCGGACTGCGCGCAGACTAAGTCGGGTAACTCTCCTCCTGCCGGTCGTCTCAGACCGCTCCCCATTCCTTCTCGACCATGGTCTCACATCGCCCTAGACTTCATTACCGGTCTGCCTTTGTCTGCGGGGAAGACTGTGATTCTTACGGTTGTCGATAGGTTCTCTAAGGCGGCACATTTCATTCCCCTCGCTAAACTTCCTTCCGCTAAGGAGACGGCACAAATCATTATCGAGAATGTGTTCAGAATTCATGGCCTCCCGTTAGACGCCGTTTCAGACAGAGGTCCGCAATTCACGTCACAGTTTTGGAGGGAGTTCTGTCGTTTGATTGGTGCGTCCGTCAGTCTCTCTTCCGGGTTTCATCCCCAGTCTAACGGTCAAGCAGAGAGGGCCAATCAGACGATTGGTCGCATACTACGCAGCCTTTCTTTCAGAAACCCTGCGTCTTGGGCAGAACAGCTCCCCTGGGCAGAATACGCTCACAACTCGCTTCCTTCGTCTGCTACCGGGTTATCTCCGTTTCAGAGTAGTCTGGGTTACCAGCCTCCTCTATTCTCTTCCCAGCTTGCCGAGTCCAGCGTTCCCTCCGCTCAAGCGTTTGTCCAACGTTGTGAGCGCACCTGGAGGAGGGTGAGGTCTGCACTTTGCCGCTACAGGGCACAGACTGTGAGAGCCGCCAATAAACGCAGGATTAAGAGTCCTAGGTATTGTTGCGGCCAGAGAGTGTGGCTTTCCACTCGCAACCTTCCTCTTACGACAGCTTCTCGTAAGTTGACTCCGCGGTTCATTGGTCCGTTCCGTGTCTCCCAGGTCGTCAATCCTGTCGCTGTGCGACTGCTTCTTCCGCGACATCTTCGTCGCGTCCATCCTGTCTTCCATGTCTCCTGTGTTAAGCCTTTTCTTCGCACCCCCGTTCGTCTTCCCTCCCCCTCCCGTCCTTGTCGAGAGCGCACCTATTTACAAGGTACATAAGATCATGGACATGCGTTCTCGGGGACGGGGTCACCAATACTTAGTGGATTGGGAGGGTTACGGTCCTGAGGAGAGGAGTTGGGTTCCGTCTCGGGACGTGCTGGACCGTTCACTCATTGATGATTTCCTCCGTTGCCGCCAGGATTCCTCCTCGAGTGCGCCAGGAGGCGCTCGGTGAGTGGGGGGTACTGTCATGTTTTGTCATTTATTATCATGTCTTGTCCCTGTGCTTCCCATTCTATTCGTTTCCCTCTGCTGGTCTTATTAGGTTCTTTCCCTCTTTCTATCCCTCTCTCTCCCCCTCCCTCTCTCACTCTCTCGCTCTCTCTTCTCTCTATCGTTCCGTTCCTGCTCCCAGCTGTTCCTAGTCCCCTAATCATCATTTAGTCTTCCCACACCTGTTCCCGATCCTTTTCCCTGATTAGAGTCCCTATTTCTCTCCTTGTTTCCCGTACCTGCCCTGTCGGATCCTCATTTATAATTCACCGTGCTGTGTCTATGTTTTGCCCTGTCGTGTCGTGTTTCCCTCAGATGCTGCGTGGTGAGCAGGTGTCTGAGTCTGCTAGGTTCAAGTGCCTTCCCGAGGCAACCTGCAGTTCTCGATCAAGTCTCCAGTCTGTTCTTGTCTTTACGTGTAGTATTATGCTTTTTGTTTTGTAAAGTTTATTCTGGATTAAATACTCTGTTTTCGCCAAGTCGCTTTTGGGTCCTCATTCACCTGCATGACATTCCCACAATAAGTTGACAGAGCTGGTGTAACTGAGACAGGTTTGTAGGCCTCCTTGCTCGCACACGCTTTTTCAGGTCTGCCCACACATTTTCTATTGGATTGAGGTCAGGACTTTGTGATGGCAACTCCAATACCTTGACTTTATTGTCCTTAAGCCATTTTGCTACAATATTGGAAGTATGCTTGGGGTCATTGTTGATTTGGAAGACCCATTTGCGACCAAGCTTTAACTTCCTGACTGATGTCTTGAGATGTTGCTTCAATGTATCCACATCATTTTCCCACCTTATGATGCCATCTATTTTGTGAAATGCACCAGTCCCTCCTGCAGCAAAGCACCCCCACAACATGATGCTGCCACCCCCGTGCTTCACGGTTAGGATGGTGTTCTTTGGCTTGCAAGCCTCCCCCTATTTCCTCCAAACATAACGATGGTTATTACGGGAAAACAGTTCTATTTTTGTTTCATCAGATCAGAGGATATTTTTCCAAAATGTACGATCTTTGTACTGTGAGAAGCCTAAGACAGCGCTACAGGGAGACAGGACAGACAGCTGATCGTCCTCGCAGTGGCAGACCACATGTAACAACGCCTGCACAGGATCGGTACATCCAAACATCACACCTGCGGGACAGGTACAGAATGGCAACAACAACTGCCCGAGTTACACCAGGAACGCACAATCCCTCAATCAGTGCTCAAACTGTCCGCAATAGGCTGAGAGAGGCTGGACTGAGGGCTTGTAGGCCTGTTGTAAGGCAGGTCCTCACCAAACATCACCGGCAACAACATCGCCTATGGGCACAAACCCACCGTCGCTGGACCAGACAGGACTGGCAAAAAGTGCTCTTCACTGACGAGTCTCGGTTTTGTCTCACCAGGGGTGATGGTCAGGTTCGTGTTTATCGTCGCAGGAATGAGCGTTACACTGAGGTCTGTACTCTGGAGCGGGATCAATTTGGAGATTGAGGGTCCATCATGGTCTGGGGCGGTGTGTCACTGCATCATCAGACTGAGATTGTTGTCATTGCAGGCAATCTCAACGCTGTGTGTTACAGGGAAGACATCCTCCTCCCTCATGTGGTACCCTTCCTGCAGGCTCATCCTTACTTGACCCTACGCTATGACAATGCCAACAGCCATACTGCTTGTTCTGTGCATGATTTCCTGTAAGACAGGAATGTCAGTGTTCTGCCATGGCCAGCAAAGAGCCCGGAACTCAATCCCATTGAGCACGTCTAGAATCTGTTCGATCGGAGGGTGAGGGCTAGGGCTAGGGCCATTCCCCCCAGGAATGTCCGGGAACTTGCAGGTGCATTGGTGGAAGAGTGGGGTAACATCTCACAGCAAGAACTGGCAAATCTGGTCCAGTCCATGAGGAGGAGATGCACTGCAGTACTTTTTGCAGCTGGTGGCCACACCAGATACTGACTGTTACCCCCCCATTGTTCAGGGACACATTATTCCATTTCTGATAGTCACATGTCTGTGGAATGTGTTCAGTCTATGTCTTAGTTGTTGAACCTTGTTATGTTCATACAAATATTTACACATGTTAAGTTTGCTGAAAATACACTCAGTTGACAGGGAGAGGACGTTTACTTTACATTGTTTGCGACTTCAGACATAATATCACTATAATCAGGGTGTTCATTTTATGAAGTTGCTTTTATTTTATTTGTAAACATTTCACTTCCCCAAAATATGAACACCCATCAAAATAGAGGTCTCTTTGTTCTCTTGTGATGTAAGTGTCTAGACGATGCGTTAAATCCCCGACTAAGCAAGCGTTCTTTTAGATGCAATGGATCGACTGTGTATTCCATTGAGCCCATTTCTGTGGTATGTTTGACAGGTCATTACAAACATTTCCACGGTTGTAACATTAATGGGGAAAAAATGACAGGCACTAGCAAGAGTATGAAGGAGTCGCATGAGTAAAATGAAAGCAATCAATCCAGCTAAATTTAAGTGACAAGTGGATTTTTTACCCCTCAAACACAGGAAATAGATCCTCGGGTGGGCGGAGCATGCGCATGTGCTGGCTCGCATCCAAAGTGTTGCCTGGGATCATTTAGCATATTTTTGGCACCTGATAGCATGCTAAAGGCTCTGTAATGAAGGCTCCGCTGGTAAAGTGTTTTCAGATGTAAACAGCCATCAAGACAGCTCACAGAAAGACACAAGGCAATGGACACGAAGGAAATGATTTATCTCCTTCTCTGTCTCTCTCTCTCTCTCTGTCTCTCTCTCTCTCTCTCCCTCCCCCTTTCTCTCTCTCTCCAGGGGAAGAGGAACAAGCCTGGGGTGGAGGCAGCCAGCACCCCAGATTCAGTTCAGATTCGTGGCCGAGGGGAAAACAAAGCCATCAAGTAGGTGTTGGGTGGTGTGTGTGGGGGGGGGTTACTGGCTGAGCTTTGAGGGATTCACTACAGCACAGCTAACTGGCACTGTCAAGAGGATGAGAGGCAAATACCTGGGTGTGCTCAAATAAAAGGCAACAACACTGAAACCCGCTGAGATATGGAGGGTGAAGGAACATATTTAGCAATGAAAAGGGGAGTTGTGGTTGTTAAATAAGCGTATCTTGACAACTCCTTTACAGTCCTTCCTGTGAAAACAAGAGGCATGAATTATAGCATACTTCATTTGACAGGCTTCAGATAAAGAGCATGTTAAAGTCCAGTAAAATGAGGAACTACATGATGTGTCCCTGAACACTCAATGGGGCGGTAATAATGTCTTACTGGCAAAGGAAAGGGGGGACCTAGTCAGTTGTCCAACTGAATGGATTCTACTGAAATGTGTCTTCCACATTTAACCCACCCCTGATAAGCCACTAGTTTACTGTCCAACTGAATGTAATTCTACTGAAATGTGTCTTCCACATTTAACCCACCCCTGATAAGCCACTAGTTTACTGTCCAACTGAATGTAATTCTACTGAAATGTGTCTTCCACATTTAACCCACCCCTGATAAGCCACTAGTTTACTGTCCAACTGAATGTATTCTACTGAAATGTGTCTTCCACATTTAACCCAACCCTGATAAGCCACTAGTTTACTGTCCAACTGAATGTATTCTACTGAAATGTGTCTTCCACATTTAACCCAACCCTGATAAGCCACTAGTTTACTGTCCAATTGAATGTAATTCTACTGAAATGTGTCTTCCACATTTAACCCACCCCTGATAAGCCACTAGTTTACTGTCCAACTGAATGTATTCTACTGAAATGTGTCTTCCACATTTAACCCACCCCTGATAAGCCACTAGTTTACTGTCCAACAGCAGTGTTACTTTATTTTACAGCCTGAAGGTTATTACCTTCGAAGAGTTTCAGTTGAAATTTAAACTTGAAACCTAAAACCAATGTTCTACTTGGATTGCACTAAGGTACCCTTTATATCAATGCCTTGTAAAGTAAAATAGTCAGAATCACTTAAATGAGCACTATACCTAATATTATGCGTATCATAGTACATTTATAACTGTAGCCCAATCCCAATAAAAAAAATGTATTTGATGTTCAACGTTACCTGCAGCAATGTCTTGATGATATATTCTACTGTATGACTGTTTGTTGTTAACATTCCTGCTTCATGGTTGCAGCTGCGCAGCCCAAGACCTGACGGACGGTGGTCTCTGTCTCCAGCTAACCCAGCAGTCCTCTCCCTTCTCTGTCACCATACCACCTGTTCTCCCATTCCCCCTTTCATCACTCTCCTCCCTGTTTCATTTCTCCCTTCTTTCTTTCATCACTCTCCTCCCTGTTTCATTTCTCCATTCTCTCTTTCATCACTCTCCTCCCTGTTTCATTTCTCCCTTCTTTCATTCATCACTCTCCTCCCTGTTTCATTTCTCCATTCCCCCTTTCATCACTCTCCTCCCTGTTTCATTTCTCCCTTCTTTCTTTCATCACTCTCCTCCCTGTTTCATTTCTCCCTTCTCTCTTTCATCACTCTCCTCCCTGTTTCATTTCTCCCTTCTTTCTTTAATCACTCTCCTCCCTGTTTCATTTCTCCCTTCACTCTTTCATCACTTTCCTCCCTGTTTCATTTCTCCCTTCTTTCTTTAATCACTCTCCTCCCTGTTTCATTTCTCCCATTCCTCCTTTCATCACTCTCCTCCCTGTTTCATTTCTCCCTTCTCTCTTTCATCACTCTCCTCCCTGTTTCATTTCTCCCTTCTCTCTTTCATCACTCTCCTCCCTGTTTCATTTCACCCATTCTCTCTTTCATCACTCTCCTCCCTGTTTCATTTCTCCCTTCTCTCTTTCATCACTCTCCTCCCTGTTTCATTTCTCCCTTCTCTCTTTCATCACTCTCCTCCCTGTTTCATTTCTCCCTTCTCTCTTTCATCACTCTCCTCCCTGTTTCATTTCTCCCTTCTCTCTTTCATCACTCTCCTCCCTGTTTCATTTCTCCCTTCTCTCTTTCATCACTCTCCTCCCTGTTTCATTTCTCCCTTCTCTCTTTCATCACTCTCCTCCCTGTTTCATTTCTCCCTTCTCTCTTTCATCACTCTCCTCCCTGTTTCATTTCTCCCTTCTCTCTTTCATCACTCTCCTCCCTGTTTCATTTCTCCCTTCTCCCTTTCATCACTTTCCTCCCTGTTTCATTTCTCCCTTCTCTCTTTCATCACTCTCCTCCCTGTTTCATTTCTCCCTTCTCTCTTTCATCACTCTCCTCCCTGTTTCATTTCTCCCTTCTCTCTTTCATCACTCTCCTCCCTGTTTCATTTCTCCCTTCTCTCTTTCATCACTCTCCTCCCTGTTTCATTTCTCCCTTCTCTCTTTCATCACTCTCCTCCCTGTTTCATTTCTCCCTTCTCCCTTTCATCACTCTCCTCCCTGTTTCATTTCTCCCATTCCCCCTTTCATCACTCTCCTCCCTGTTTCATTTCTCCCTTCTCTCTTTCATCACTCTCCTCCCTGTTTCATTTCTCCCTTCTCTCTTTCATCACTCTCCTCCCTGTTTCATTTCTCCCATTCCCCCTTTCATCACTCTCCTCCCTGTTTCATTTCTCCCTTCTCTCTTTCATCACTCTCCTCCCTGTTTCATTTCTCCCATTCCCCCTTTCATCACTCTCCTCCCTGTTTCATTTCTCCCTTCTCTCTTTCATCACTCTCCTCCCTGTTTCATTTCTCCCTTCTCTCTTTCATCCCTCTCATCCCTGTTTCATTTCTCCCTTCTCTCTTTCTGTCTCTCTCCCTTTTTCCAAGATATGTTTTATCTGTGTAACCAACCTTTGCTGTTTCACTTTGACTTATAACATACTGTATATTACTCTGCGATTGATGTTGAATACATTTTTTACTCTGTCACTGTTATCTAAACTCTTGTACAGAGAGAGGTATAATCTATTCATTTGTCCATGAGTCTGGATGCTGTATCAGCTCACAGAATAAACAATATGCATTTCCCAAACCCCATCCCCTTTAGACCTATACAATTTTGACCTTCCTTAATTCACTTGTTTTCCTACTTTCTTTTCAAAGACATACATGTTTTCCTCTGAAACTATATTATGAACATTAAAATTAAATTACTTTTATAAATGCAGTACCAGGGCCAGATTACCGAACAGGCACACGGGGCACGTGCCCCTAGGCCCTCGACCTCCAGGGGGCCCCCAACCCAATTTGTTTTTGTTAAATTGGGGGGGCAAATAGCATACGATAGCAAAATGTGTGGAATTGCAGGAAATTTGCTTCAAAACTGCAAAATTTTCTCTCAGCCTCATGGCAAAACATATAGAATAGCAGGAAATTAGCTTGAAAAACTGCGAATGCACGGGATCTGAACACGCCGCAAAAATGTATCTTGTTTTTCCAACAAATATTATCATGTCATTGCTTCATCATGTTTTACTACAAAAAGTAAAAGAGTACTTATTGTTGCCAGACGCAACTTCCAATACAATCATTTAGGTGGAGGATCCCTCAGGGAGAGTACAATCATTTAGGTGGAGGATCCCTCAGGGAGAGTACAATCATTTAGGTGGAGGATCCCTCAGGGAGAGTACAATCATTTAGGTGGAGGATCCCTCAGGGAGAGTACAATCATTTAGGTGGAGGATCCCTCAGGGAGAGTACAATCATTTAGGTGGAGGATCCCTCAGGAGAGTACAATCAATTAGGTGGAGGATCCCTCAGGGAGAGTACAATCATTTAGGTGGAGGATCCCTCAGGGAGAGTACAATCATTTAGGTGGAGGATCCCTCAGGGAGAGTACAATCATTTAGGTGGAGGATCCCTCAGGGAGAGTACAATCATTTAGGTGGAGGATCCCTCAGGGAGAGTACAATCATTTAGGTGGAGGATCCCTCAGGGAGAGTACAATCATTTAGGTGGAGGATCCCTCAGGGAGAGTACAATCATTTAGGTGGAGGATCCCTCAGGGAGAGTACAATCATTTAGGTGGAGGATCCCTCAGGGAGAGTACAATCATTTAGGTGGAGGATCCCTCAGGGAGAGTACAATCATTTAGGTGGAGGATCCCTCAGGGAGAGTACAATCATTTAGGTGGAGGATCCCTCAGGGAGAGTACAATCATTTAGGTGGAGGATCCCTCAGGGAGAGTACAATCATTTAGGTGGAGGATCCCTCAGGGAGAGTACAATCAATTTTATTAAGCTGACCTTTATTAGGCTGTTTAATAAAACAAGTAGTACTATTCTGTTGGTGTATGCACCGAACACTTACGATAACTCATTTCATGACCAATTCTGTACTCTGACACTAGATTTAGCTGACTTCTGACCAGTTATTGGTGGCGACTTTAATGCAGTTTGGGAGTACAGTCTAGATAGATCTGGGCAGACAGGGGGGAGACCAGCATCTGACCTCTGTGGCACTGCGGAAATGGGCAAATGAGGTGACAGTTGACAATTTAATGTCGAATTATGAATCCCTCCTATGGAAATGTAACATTTTTCTCTCGTGGACTTTATATTCACTTCAAAGGACCTGTACAACAAAGTTCTTGATATAGATGTATTACCCATGGCCCTCGCCGACCATCGAACCATTTTTTGCCAATTTACAGGGCAAATCCTTCTTTTATTTGCAACTTCACCCTGCCATGCGAGCATATGATGTCCCCTGGGGCGAAACACTACCAACTCACCCCCTCCGAAGCATTTTTGAGAACTGGCCTAAACCCAGGGGACTGTTTTTTGATCTATACTTGCATTTCTTAAAAGCATTTTAGAAGCCCCTGCCAAACGACCTACAATAGAAGAGACCTTCAATCACTGAAATGAACTGGTCTGTAATTCTCTCTTCTAGAAATCCTAAATATCAAAATAACCATTTTAATTTTGTCCACAGATCTTATCTTACCCTGTGCAGACTATTCCAAATGAATGTTCATCCAACCCCGAAATGCTCTCTATACCTTCAAGGTGCTCCTGGTACCTGTGGGTCGGTGCAACTGTCCTGTGGTGGGAGGTGTGGGTGGGTACAGTGATCCTGTGGGAGAAGGTAAAGGTTTTCCCTCTGCACCATGGAAAAATGTGTTGAAATATAGTAAGTTCGCTGATTTAAGAAATGGGGGCCCCCGGAGGTCGGTGCCCCAGGACCCTACCCCTAATGTGGTAGTCCGGCCCTGTACAGGACCCCCTACCCCTAATGAATTTTCCATTTATTTTCTACAAATATGTAGAGGTGTATCTCTATTGCCTGGATTGACATTTCATCTATTAAACTAAGGTTGTTTCCCTATCCTGTCTCTCCAAGAAACATCCTTCACTTTGCTCCACTGTGATTGGCTCTGCTGCTCTGACCTATCTTTCTTACTATCCCTGAAACTCCTCCCTCCTACTCCACTGTGATTGGCTGTACTGCTCTTACCTGTCTCTCTCTCTGGCCGCAGTGATCTAGACAGGGACTTTTGGAATAACAATGACAGCAGCAACGTGCAGCAGAGATGGAGCTCCTATCCGCCCAAGGAGTTCCTCTTAAACATGTCCCCCTATGCCCCGTATGGAGACCCTCGCCTCACGCCCAAGTGAGTCTCGGTCGCGGCTGGTAAGGGACCACTCTCTCTGTGCAGGGCTGTAATGAAGCGGGGGAGCCAAGCCTCTCACAATGAGTTCTGTGCCTCCGTACCCCCAACCCTCCACAACACCCTCAGTTTGACTCAGTCTGACCCTCAACACCCTCAGTCTGAAACAGACAAACATTCCAGACAAAATATACATCCAAAAACACAGTACATTGTCTACATAGGAACATGCCACCCTAGTCCACTTGCATGCATTTCTCTCTGCCGGACATAGACGTAAGAGCTACATGATGCACAAAGTATATGCTTTATATTCTACACAAGTAGCTCATTTGCCAAACAGTAGCTCTGAACCCAAGGCATAACCTAATGCATATGTCCCGGTAAAGGTCATTGCTAAGGTCAAATGTAATAGCCTAAAGGGGCCAAATGGCATTATTAAGTGATGTTATCCACGTAACATGCACATCGTACATAAAGTATCTTCTGTCTTGGGAGAGTTCCGTTGATTGGCATTAGTAATTCCTTTTCCTGCAGCCAACAGGGTCTGAAAGGTAAAGCTATTTAGTATGCATTGTTGGCCATGCAGTACTAGATTGAGTTGTACAGGGCTGCCACTAGGATGTTTCTACTTGCCTCACCTTAGAGGTGACTGACATCAGTATAGGGATGGCCAGGTGTGAGGTCAGCCTTGTCTCCCTCCAGCCCTCTGATCTTCATCTCAGGTGCGTCGCAAATTTGACCCTATTCCCTCTGGTCAAAAGTAATGCACTACATAGGGAATAGGGAGCCATTTGGGATGCAGCCTTAGATTGAATCAAGAAGGGGGTTGTCTCTAGTGGTGTTACCAAGACCGATCCAATTTTAATTGGATGGAGACACTAATAGATGCAGATCATGTCTGAAGCTGTCCCCCACTATAAAAACTATTAACACACTATTCTTTATACTAGCCTTTCCCACCTGGACACATTAATATGTAACACAAATCTTTAAAATACACACAATATAGACATACAGAAACTGAACATACTGAAACTGAACATACTGAAACTTTACATACAGAAACTTAACATACTGAAACTTAACATACTGAAACTTAACATACTGAAACTTAACATACTGAAACTTTACATACAGAAACTTTACATACAGAAACTTAACATACTGAAACTTAACATGAAGAAACATTTACCTATATACCAACATTTACCTATATACCAACCAACCAACATTTGAAATGCCCCCTATTCCCTACAGCCCTGCCAGCCTCACTAACCCTTAACCTCTAAACCTTCACCTCCAGCCCATGGAGTGCTACCATGGAGACGGACAACCCTCAGACCATCTGAGCAGAAACCCATTATAGATCCCACTCACACAGCCCAATATCCACCTTTCCACTGAAACCAACCAACTAACCAACCATCCCCTAATCTTAAGGGTATTAACCGTAAACCCATTGCCCTCGGTTTAAACCGTCCCCACAGCTCTGTCATCGAGGGTTGACCGTTGTTTTGGGCTTTTGCTCCTAGTTTTTGCTGTTGTTGTTTTTTTGTCACATTCTATAGGAGTCCTGTGTTGTTCCCTAATCACCTCTCCTCACTCTCGTTGTGCCTCGTGGTTTTGTGCCACCACCACCACCACCTCCACCAACAGGTGCTATAAGGCTGCCTCTCCTTAGTCAGACCGCCTGAGCCCTCTGGACACACCAGTTACTCTATAGCTGTACAGTACAGTACTTTAATCATTAAAGGCTATAATGTCATTGATGTTTCTCCTGCACGGAGAAGGTCATTTTTAATTTAATTTTATAGCTTACCAGAGAAATTATAAAGGGAGGTTTATTCTCAATGGGTGTATTGTCTTTAGAGTTCATGAGCTGTGATACAGTGAACCTGCTAGGATCCATTGATCCCTTTTTGAGATCCAGTCAAATGTTTGCCCTTTTCACCGTCATGTTACCAGGTCTTGGGATGGGAAGCCCTGTTCATAAGCTACATATAACTTACCTTATATCTCCCTAAATTGTCAACTCCATCCCTACCCCTACCCCATGCTCACTGTAGAACTGTTGCAGGCTGGACGCACATATCCTCTGTCTAAAGTGTTTTCCCTCTCGGCCAGCAGCTGTGTTCTGACAGTGTCTGTGTGTCTCCACTGAGTGTAGTGACCCTGTAGTGAAACTGTCTGCTGTTGTCTCTGTGACGTTGTCTAGGTTACTGCTGCTTGTGCTGCTCTGGGTTACGCGGGAGAGGAATGAAGTGTGTACTCAACAGATTCACTGTGCTGATTAACTACGATACACTACAATGTATTACTAGAGGCTTTCGAGCCACTCACTCCAACAATGTCATTACACACACCATAATCTTTCAATCAAGCCTATCTGTTTCATTTAACATTGTAGTTCCTACTGTACATAACAAAGTAGATCAACTGTTTCTTTTAAAATGTAAAGAGGCCATAGATAGCCTACATAATTCAATGATCATGACCCCCCTCAGTTTTATTGCAAACACCATGAAGCCCTTGATAGAATAATCCATTTGGTCATGTATATTTAATGTGCAATATAATGTACAGCTGCAGAATGGCCAGTCAGTCTAACTGACAGGTACTCAAAACACAGCCAGCATCTGTCTGTCTCAGTCCCACTGCACCCAAACACACACCACTCTGTCACTCTTCCCATCTGGTTCAGACAGACAGACGGACGGACGGACGAACAGGCAGGCAGGCAGACAGACAGATATACACAGTGAATCTCAGCCCATCTCCCTCCTGCTAACCCAGCAGCAGCACAGCCTACTGACTTGCTGGCTGGCTGCTACTCCTCTGTATTGGAGACCTGTAGCGTGATTGGCAACACCACTTCCTAATGCTATTCTGCTGTGTGGTTCACTTTCCGGGTTGTTCTTCCTCACTGATTCTACTGTTACTATCCACCTCTCTCTCTTTCTCTGTCTCTCTCTCTCTCCTCCATCTGTCTCTCTCTCCTTTATGTCTGTGTCTGTCTGTCTATCTGGTGCCCCCTGTCTCTCAGTGGGGTGGAGAAGGGGGATGGGGGCGGGGCTGGGTGTGGGAGTGGGGCAGGTCCCAGTCGCAGTGACAGCGTGAGAAGCATAGTGACGGGGCAGGGCCCTGGCAGCAAGGCTGGGCGCTGGCAGACGGTCCAGAGCCACATGCACGCCGGAGGCCTGAGGCCCAGAAAGTGAGTGACATGAGTGACATGGGTTGGCTGGGCATGAGGTCACGCATGGGGGTTATTGCTGAGCAGCGCAGAGGCATGGAATGGATGGTTTGGGGGACTGCAGTCAGAAGCAGCAAGGCTTATATGTGATATATGCTGCATTAGGAAGTGCAGAGATTTATGAAAGGAAAATGGATGGAAAGAGGGAAGAAACTATTGAAGGAAGTAATGAGCTGAAAATGTGAGTGCTTGTACTGACATTTTCTGATGCATGGGAACATTGTCATGGTAAGGCTCTGTTGACTAAAGAGTTGACTAACATCCTAACATCCTCTCTCACAAACAAATACCAAAAGTTACGCAACGTCTGCCACTGCTTCATCACTGTATTGGACCACAAAACATCTACTTTTTGATTGGAATCTTATAGCAGGGCCGTTCTTAAGACGCCTGAAACCTCCCTCATGTACACTCTTAGAAAAAAGGTGCTATCTAGAACCTAAAACGGTTCTTTGGCTGACCCCATAATGCAAGCCCTTTGAAGAACCATTTTGGTTCCAGGTAGAACCCTTTTGGGTTTCATATACAGTAGAACCTTTTCCGTAGATTGTTCTACATGAAACTCTAAATCGCTCTACCTGGAACCAAAAAGGTTTCTACTTGGAACTAATTGGGTTCTTCCTCACTGAAGGAAGCAGAACCCAATGGGGAAAACCAAATAACCTTTTTTTCTAAGAGTGTATAACCATTTTAACACTTTCAGTCAAAATCTAATTCCCTCTTTACCTGCCTTCTTCACTCCTCTACTTTTTACCTCCCCCCTCCTCCTAATCAAATCTAATTCCCTCTTTACCTGCCTTCTTCACTCCTCTACTTTTTACCTCCCCCCTCCTCCTAATCAAATCTAATTCACTCTATACCTGCCTTCTTCACTCCTTTACTTTTTACCTCCCCCTCCTCCTAATCACATCTAATTCCCTCTTTACCTGCCTTCTTCACTCCTCTACTTTTTACCTCCCCCTCCTCCTAATCAAATCTAATTCCCTCTTTACCTGCCTTCTTCACTCATCTACTTTTTACCTCCCCCTCCTCCTAATCAAATCTAATTCCCTCTTTACCTGCCTTCTTCACTCATCTACTTTTTACCTCCCCCTCCTCCTAATCAAATCTAATTCCCTCTTTACCTGCCTTCTTCACTCCTCTACTTTTTACCTCCCCCTCCTCCTAATCAAATCTAATTCCCTCTATACCTGCCTTCTTCACTCCTTTACTTTTTACCTCCCCCTCCTCCTAATCAAATCTTATTCCCTCTTTACCTGCCTTCTTCACTCCTCTACTTTTTACCTCCCCCCTCCTCCTAATCAAATCTAATTCCCTCTTTACCTGCCTTCTTCACTCCTCTACTTTTTACCTCCCCCTCCTCCTAATCAAATCTAATTCCCTCTTTACCTGCCTTCTTCACTCCTCTACTTTTTACCTCCCCCTCCTCCTAATCAAATCGAACTTTTTCCCCATTTGTGGTCTGTAATTGGTTTCTAATTTAAGGTAGCCATGTGTCTATGTTTCTGCTGTAAGATATGTCTCACTCTCCCCTCTCACTACCTCTGCCCCTCCTCAAGGCTCTTTAATTACAAATCACAAGGTTTTTAGTCAGTTTAATTGACTTTCTGGGTAGGAGATATCAAAGAAGCCCTCAAGTCAGCAGGGGGAGGATACAGGCAGCAGATAGAAGGGCTTATAGCCTGCCTGGCAATTTGAATGACAGGGTAGGTAAGTAATTTACTATACACGCAGATAGACAAATTAAATATCTATTTGCAGTTGAATGTATTCAACCTTGGACAAAAGAGATATTGAAATAGTAGAGAAATGTACAGTGAAAGAATTAGGTTTTGAGCTTGCTACGGTATCTGGATAGGAGCTGTAAAAAGCCGAAGCCAATTTTATGACACGGGAGAAATGTATTTCTGCTTGAAATGGACTCCCAGATGTCTGGCTGGCCCTATGCCATGTATTCCATCCAGATTTATTGATGAATCATTCCGTCAGTTATGACAAAAGATAATTGTTGGACTGTAAAATGTAGTGCATACTGCAGCTGATGTGGAGCATACTGCAGCTGATGTGGAGCATACTGCAGCTGATGTGGAGCATACTGCAGCTGATGTGGCGCATACTGCAGCTGACGTGGCGCATACTGCAGCTGACGTGGCGCATACTGCAGCTGACGTGGCGCATACTGCAGCTGACGTGGCGCATACTGCAGCTGACGTGGCGCATACTGCAGCTGATGCGGAGCACACTGCAGCTGATGCGGCGCATACTGCAGCTGATGTGGAGCATACTGCAGCTGATGTGGAGCATACTGCAGCTGATGTGGAGCATACTGCAGCTGATGTGGAGCATACTGCAGCTGATGTGGAGCATACTGCAGCTGATGTGGAGCATACTGCAGCTGATGCGGCGCATACTGCAGCTGATGTGGAGCATACTGCAGCTGATGTGGAGCATACTGCAGCTGATTTGGCGCATACTGCAGCTGATGTGGCGCATACTGCAGCTGATGTGGCGCATACTGCAGCTGATGTGGCGCATACTGCAGCTGATGTGGTGCATACTGCAGCTGATGTGGAGCATACTGCAGCTGATGTGGCGCATACTGCAGCTGATGTGGCGCATACTGCAGCTGATGTGGCGCATACTGCAGCTGATGTGGCGCATACTGCAGCTGATGTGGTGCATACTGCAGCTGATGTGGTGCATACTGCAGCTGATGTGGCGCATACTGAAGCTTGGCACTGAATGCATCATTGTTGGAGGTGCAGAGAGGAATTCTTTTATTGAAATACTTTTATATGATGTTGCTATCTATGACAGGCTGCTTTCGTAGATACATTTCTTTCTCTGAATCACATGTATTCTTTATATTGTTATATTTTTCTCTTGTCACTGATAGCTTGGAAGCTTATCCCTATCTTTCATACTTAATGCATCCATCCATATTATTTCTTCCCTACCTCATTCTTTAGATTCTTTATGCCATATAAAAGGTCCAATGATAATACTTTGGATGAGATGAGTGAGAGGAAGGATTTAGGCAGTGGTGATACAGGTGAACAGAGAGAGTGGGAAAGCATGATACTGATGAACTTCAATTAAACCAACCTAATGTCTTATATTATATACAGTTGAAGTCAGAAGTTTACATACACCTTAGCCAAATACATTTAAACTCTGTTTTTCCACAATTCCTGACATTTAATCATAGTAAAAATTTCCTGTTTTAGGCCAGTTAGGATCACCACTTTATTTTAAGAATGTGAAATGTCAGAATAATTGCCTTTAAATTGTTTCACTTGGGTCAAACGTTTCAGGTAGCCTTCCACAAGCTTCCCACAAAAAGTTGGGTGAATTTTGTCCCATTCCTCCTGACAGTGCTGGTGTAACAGAGTCAGGTTTGTAGGCCTCCTTGCTCGCACATGCCTTTTCAGTTCTGCCTACACATTTTCTATAGGATTGAGGTCAAGGCTTTGTAATGGCCACTCAAATACCTTGACTTTGTTGTCCTTAAGCCATTTTGCCACCATTTTGGAAGGATTCTTGGGGTCACTGTGTCACGACTCCCCTGCCTGTTTGGGCGGTACTCTGCGGTCGTCGTCGCCGGTCTACCACCTATACCTTTTTCCTTTTCATTTTGTTTTGTCTTATTGGTTGCACCTGTTCCCTGTTTCGTTTCTGGATTTATGTCTATTTAAGCCTGTTAGGTCCACCTGGGTTTGTGCGGGATCGTTACTCTGTTGGTTGTGGATGTGATTTTCGTGTTTGTTTTCTCCTGACTTTTTGGTCCTGTGTTTGGACTGGTCTGTTTTATGCGCTCTGTATTTTGGCGTGCGCGTTTTGTGCTGGAGAATAAATGACGATTTACCGAACCCTCTGCGCCTGACTCCAACCCACCACTCATAGTAAACTCTGACACATTGTCCATTTGGAAGACCCATTTGCGACCAAGCTTTAAAAGATACTTTTGTACCTGTTTCCTCCAGCATCTTCAAATCAAATTTTATTTGTCACATACACATGTTTAGCAAATGTTTTATTTAACTAGGCAAGTAAGTTAAGAACAAATTCTTATTTTCAATGACAGCCTAGGAACAGTGGGTTAACTGCCTGTTCAAGGGCAGAAAGACAGATTTATACCTTGTCAGCTCAGGGATTTGAACTTGCAACCTTTCGGCTGCTAGTCCAACTAGACTACCCTGCCGCCCAGGGTTGCCTAGATGTTAATGCGTGTGTAGGGAAATGGTTGTGCTTCTAGTTCTGACCATGCAGTAATATACATATGAGATGAGTAATGTAGGGTATGTAAACATTATATAAAGTGGCATTGTTTAAAGTGACTAGTGATACATTTATTACATCCAATTTTTAATTGGATTCACAAGGTCCTTTGCTGTTGTTCTGGGATTGATTTGCACTTTTCACACCAAAGTATACGATGTACGTTGTGGTACCTTCAGACGTTTAAAAATTGCTCCCAGTGATGAACCAGACTTGTGGAGGTCTACAAAAAAAATTCTGAGGTCTTGGCTGATATCTTTTGATTTTTCCATGATGTCAAGCAAAGAGGCACTGAGTTTGAAGGTAGGCCTGAAAATACATCCACAGGTGCACCTCCTATTGACTCAAATGATGTCAATTAGCCTATCAGAAGCTTCTAAAGTCATGATATAATTTTCTGGAATTTTCCAAGCTGTTTAAAGGCACAGTCATGTAAACTTCTGACCCACTGGAATTGTGATACAGTGAATTATAAGTGAAAATATCTGTCTGTAAACAATTGTTGGAAAAATTACTTGTGTCATGCACAAAGTAGATGTTCTAACCGACTTCCTAAAACTACATTTGTGGAGTTGTTGAAAAACTAGTTTTAATGACTACAACCTAAGTGTATGTAAACTTCCGACTTCAATTGTACAATCCGAGCAAATCCGATGGCACTTGTAGATTTTCTGGAATGTTTAACGCAACACTTATCAAATGTGCTGTAACTGCTATTAGCACATACCATAAGCCCATCCCAAGACACTTCCATACCCACTGACCATTCATATAATGACTGTAACACTCATTCTCACTAACCACAGCCCATCTTCAGTCAACACATTGTCCTGAGCTGTATGTGAGCTATCTGAAAGGCCGTGGGGTGGGGGGTGGGAGGCAAAATGCTGAAGTATGACTGGTATTAATCTGGTCCACAAAGTCCCTCCCCTTGGGGGCCTGCCTCTGGTGCTCTCCAGTAGAATTACTACAGCGCTGTGGAGCTAGCCCAGGGCCCACTGAAGAGCACAGTCAACACAGCCAAAGGCTGTAAATCCTCCAGCGCTGCACTAGCCTAAGACAGAGGCTGTTTAGCCAGAGCTTACAGTACTCATGAAGGACAGACATCGAAGGGGGAGAGTAGGGAAGCACTATTAAACTAGTGTAAAAGCAGATGGATGATTAGAAATACAGAGAGGTTTCAGGGAGGGGAGAGGGTTGTTTGGTTAGATTAATGGGTTGAACTGATGGCAGGCAAGGAAAGATGAATAGAGCTGACAAAGACCAGTTGACCTAAGAGAAGCAGCATAGTGTGAGAGTTAGCTTGGAGGCTAGTGTAAAGTCATCATGGGTTGGAGGAGGACAGATTAATGGGATGACATAAAATAGATACAAAAAAGGAGGAAGAGGTCAAGGTAAATCAGGGAGAAAAGTGACATGAAAAGGGTAAGAGCAGTGGATGGAGTAAAATAGAGATAAAGGCTGTTAGCTCCTGTTTGCTGTGGGGCTGAGCACTGTCAAAAACACAAGCCTACCCACAGACTGTCAGACACTCACATACAAGCATCTATACAAGCATCTTCTACAACTGTATAACTGCTGTTGAACTGATTTAACCTGACAATGCTCTATTTCCTGTTTTTCATCTCTCCATACCCTCCTTTCTCTATGTTGAACTCTCTGGGCCCGTCCTCATTTTTGTTCCCTCTGGTACTTGTATTGTACTCACACCATCACTCTCCCTCTGTATCTCCTGTTTTCCAATTATGGATCTCTTCTGTCAATCTCTCTGGTTACCACTATCCTCTCATCTATCCCTCTCCTTCCCTCTTCTCTCACGTGCATCCCCTGCAAACCCGTGTTACCCTCTCTTTCCTTGCTGCTCTGTCTGGTCAGTTTTGGGGACCCCTCCCTCTCGGCCGCCTCTACTCTGGAGCACATTCCATCCTCAGCAGCAGCCCGTCCTCGTCCCCTGGTGCGACAGCAGAGTCTCCAGCAGCCTCTCACCCACCAGCCCCCTCCGGGCCCCAATGACCCCCCAGCCACCTCCCAGAGCCTGGGCCAGCTGCACACAGGGCTCGGGGGCGGGGGGCACCGGGGAGGCCCGCGGGGGGTGCGGGGGAGTCCGGCGGGGACAGGTGCTTCCCGGTACAGAGGAGCAGGAGGAGGACGATCCAGGTCCAACCCAGGCAGCTGGGACCACATGATGGGACAGATCCGCAACAGAGGACTGGATGTCAAGTCTTTCCTGTGAGTCTGCTGATCTAGGAATGTTCTAGATTCTGTTATTGATTCTATTCTGAACCTGTTTGCACTGTCCTCTGTCTGTCTCTTTGGGCTTTCTCAACCACAATGTGTCCTTATTATATCAATTCTCCCCCTTCTCCTCGGGTAATTGTCCTAAAGAGTGTCATATACTGTAAGATTCACTCCCAAAATGCCAAGCCTAAGCCATGTACTGTAGCTGTTTTTTGGCATTACTTTAATATGCTGTGTAATTTATGCATTGTTCTTGGTAACTCTGTCTGTATGCCCTTTAGTGTCTGTTTTTAAGTTTACTTAAAGTCACATGTATTGTCTTTGCGTAGGTCACACTTGTCTACCTGAGGGTGGGGGACAAACTATTTGTGCTAATAAGTATGCTGCAGCTGCATACCGTACTCTGAAGTCTTTACTGTGTGTGTGTGTGTGTGTGTGTGTGTGTGTGTGTGTGTGTGTGTGTGTGTGTGTGTGTGTGTGTGTGTGTGTGTGTGTGTGTGTGTGTGTGTGTGTGTGTGTGTGTGTGTGTGTGTGTGTGTGTGTGTGTGTGTGTGTGTGTGCTTACAGTGTATATCACATTTATAGCCTGTGTGCATCAACATGGGTGCAGGGGTTAAGCAGCAGCATGTAGAAATTCCACATGAATTGATCTCATGTCTACAGCGTCATTACTCCCAAAATGGACTGTCACTATGAGAGAGAGAGAGAGAGAGAGAGAGAGAGAGAGAGAGAGAGAGAGAGAGAGAGAGAGAGAGAGAGAGAGAGAGAGAGAGAGAGAGAGAGAGAGAGAGAGAGAGAGAGAGAGAGAGAGAGAATAGGATGAAGGTTAAACCCAAGGAGACGAGGAGGAGTTGTTAAGGTGGAGAGAGTTCAATTCTCTGTGTGGATATGGATGGAAAACTACCACTTCCTAATTCAATTTAGCTCTAGTTTTTACAATATTTATGCTATGATAAAGCTAAATGTACCATCAAATGTACCATCAAAAATATGGCTAAATGCACGTTTTTTTATTACCCTGCAGTCAGCAGTACTTCAGTACTTCACAGACCCCTCACAGAATATTGGAGAGAGTAGATCTACTGTAGGTGGAGGAGCGATCTGGAGGCCAGAAACTCCTGACACATTTGACGGTGTCACCTATTTTCCAATGAATCTGGTGTTGAAATGATTGGCTATTTGTTAGAGAAACAAAACCCAGCGATTCCTTCTTCTCCTGTGGGTGAACGATGATGGATGTCTGAGGCTGTGTAGGGCAGCCTGCGGACCTCCCCGACCCCCCTGCCCTCCACTTGAGTCTCTCTGGCCCATTAACACAGGCCCCAGACCAGTGACCTCCTCACTGAATCATCGCTCAATAAAGGCAGGGCAGATATGTGGAACATGGAGGGAGAGGTCCCTGTAAACATGAATCTTTCTGGACTGGGACCAGGCTCTGGGGGATGGGAGGATGGGGAGAGGTGGAAAGATCTAGGCAATGCGGACTGTCTAATTGTTATGCTTTTTTTATATTGTGGATTTACAGAGATGCAGAGAATGAAGTTGTGTTACTTTTAAGTCATCATCTCCAACATTGTGACCTTCCATGATAATAGAGCTTTGCTTTGGTGTGGATTTAGGCCTATAAATTCATATCAGTTATGCTCCTCTATTGTAATATATAATAATAATATATGCTATTTAGCAGACGCTTTTATCCAAAGCGACTTACAGTCATGTGTGCATACATTCTACGTATGGGTGGTCCCGGGGATCGAACCCACTATCCTGGCGTTACAAGCGCCATGCTCTACCAACTGAGCTACAGAAGGTCACCTTTCCTTATGTCTATTGTGGATTGTGTTTCTGTGTGCCAATGGAAAGTCTACAAAACTATGAGCAAACCAACCTTTGTATTGAATACATGGAATTGGATTGTGATGATAGAGAGAGAGAGAGAAGAATGTCCGAAATTCAAATGACATGAAATAAAATATTTGGGTTAAATATGGAGAGAAAGAAAAACTGCTATAAGATGGAGGAAAAGCACAAGCAGGATGAATGCCAATACATTTTTACATCGTGATGAATAGCTGTATGATGCACAGACTCCATGTGTCATTTAGGTAGCTGGACATGGAGCAAAACATCCTTAGCCTCCTCACAGACTGCACTAAAAAATGATAACTACTACTATTAACTACACACTACGAGTTTGTCCCCGAAAGACAATATGTTGTGATATTCTTGTGCAGTAAGCCTGGAGATGATTAGAGAACAGTGAGGGTCAGAGTGGGTTTTGTTGAACAGGGGTCAGGAATGTGTTATGTAAAGGCCCTGTGAGGGAAGGAAGAGAATGATAGAGAGAGTTAGACAGGACAGGGTCCAGGGAAACAGTGACTCACCTCACAGCTTTACACAAACTGGGGAAGAGGATCCCCTAGGGGTAGCTAAGTGTGTGTGTGTGTGTGTGTGTGTGTGTGTGTGTGTGTGTGTGTGTGTGTGTGTGTGTGTGTGTGTGTGTGTGTGTGTGTGTGTGTGTGTGTGTGTGTGTGTGTGTGTGTGTGTGTGTGTGTGTGTGTGTGTGTGTGTGTGTGAGAGAGAGAGAGTGAGTAAGAGCAGGAGTGTGTGAATGTTTGCTTGTTAAGAGCACTGTGTGCCTGGCCCCTTTCAGACTTCAGCATACTTCAATATGACTAAAGCCTGTAACACGGTACGCTTCAAAGCTCACAGAAAGTAAACAATCTGTGTCTACAACAGCTTGGGTTCAATTAAATGTTTTAAGGGTGAGGTTTTGTATCAATCCAAGTGATAATATGTAAATGTTTCACCACTCAATATCACCTTTCTCTCCTCTTTACAGTTTTTTAAAACTACCTGTCTCTACTCTGTCTCTGTACTCGTTGTGTGTGTGGGTTGTTGTGTGGAGCAGCGAGGGGAAGATGGTTGTTCTGTCTCTAGCGATCGGGCTGGCTGAACAAGATGACTTCGCCAACCTCCCAGATCTACAGGAAGCACCAGCGTGCCAAGAAAACTCAACTCCACCGGACAAATCAAGGTACCAGCCAGGTTACGAACAAAAGAGTGAAAGGATGAGAAAGAGGGAGAGTGTGAAAGAAGGAAAGAAAGAAAGAGTTGAGAGATAAAGCCCTGGTGAAATGAGATAAGAGAGATTGAAGGAAAATAGTTGGTGTAGACTTCCCAGCAGTGTGTGTGATGTTCAGTGCAGATTCTTGTGGTCCAGTTTTGAAGCTACTGTGTGATCGGCATGATCCACAGTGAGAGGAAGCCTATAACAACCCAATGGGGACGCTGTAATTGGATGGGCTGACAGAAGCATCTGATTGGTTGGTTTCAGTGTCTTCCTGCTGTGAGAGTCCTGAGTTAGTACATTAGTAACAGGATTAGATATAGTCATTCTGAGAAGGCAGCAGGAAGTAATTACCTTTATTATCTGCTCCCCATATATTGTCTCTGATCCCGGCCAATCAACCATTCCCCAATTCCTTCTCCTGATTTGAAATAGGAAATATCAGGTAATAACACTAGAATGTCCAATCATCAAGTGTTAACTATGTGTCTACATCCTGTCCCACTTCATTGGTCCTAGCCTTACCGCAACATGTTTGTTTACTTTTGCCAGTCTAAGTCAGCTTTCGCTTTTTTCCTCAGTTTTTCCATCTTTCCTTTTTCATGCTCCCTTGTTCTTTTCATGCTCCCTCTCATCCTGCCTCCCCCTTGTTAGCCTGTTTGCCTCCCGCTCTTCCTCACCAGCTCAAAGAGGGTTTGATCTGCGTGTCTCCATTCCACAGCAGGGAGCATGGTGGGGGCGGACTCATTATTCTGGAGTGTGGTCCCCCCGTGTGAAACCCCTGTCTAAAAATATGCTAACCGTTCTTCTGCCACCGACTCCATATGCATTCCCCAACAGCTGTCAGAGACAAACACGCTAACAGCCAACTACCAGCTGGGAAATAAGAACCAGAGCAACTCTTGTGGTGAGCAAACAGCTAGATAGGCTGCCGTGTTATCACCTAAAATGTTCTCAGGAATTGAGTGCTCTGCTTGCCTCCTGTCCCTCATGGGTAGTGGACTGTACATAAATCCCTATTATTGGGTAAGGAGTCCTACTGTGTAAGGTGGTGTAGTAGTGAGTGCTTTTATATGGTAGCGTTCAGTACATTTCTGTCCTAGATGAGCAATAGAACAACTCTTACATTTATCAGACAATAGTTAGTTTTCACTGAATCTCTCTGATGTAGGCTATTTTGTACTGCATCTTATGATTTCAATAACATTTGTAATGCTTCCTGGAATTTCCACATTTCCTTTCTACTCAGTTCAAAAAGGAGCATGAACGATGGTAGATGGAGTTCTGTGCAGTGGTCAGAATACATAAGAATTTTGTTCTGAAGGAACGTTATTGTGCTGTATTGGCCTGTGGGTTTGTCCTGTCGTGGTCATGCTCATCGTATTTCATGGTCATGCCGCGGTTATGACCTGTTCAGCCTTGAAATGCCTACATTGCAGTCACGGTGTGGAGGCACGCCTGCATGCTCATCTTCTCCCTCTTCCTGGCCGGATGCCTGTCCAACACCCGTCTTTAATCAAAGCGATCTGGTGCGAGGCACAGTCGCGTGGGCCAACTTGCCTTGTGTCCTTCCACAATGAATAACCACTTTCAATCATCATCTCTGTCCATCTCCCAGTCTCTCTAGTTACCCCTGTGTGGGTCCCAGTGCCCCTGCCTTGCCCACCCCTGGCCTTATGATGGATCCCAGCAGACTGAAAATTATGAAAAGTGATGATGCCTCCGTGTGTGTATGTGTGTGTTGTGGTGGCATATTTCTGCTTTACCAAATGAGAGCGTTACAAACTTCACACACCAGTCAGAGTTATACTTAAACTACATATTTTTTAATAAGAGCTTTGCAATAGCCTTTTTGACTTTCAATGATGCGCTATCTCCAATGAACCATTGAAAAGTACCAACAGAAAAGTACAAAGATCTTTTATAGCCAAGATTACACCCCTCTCAACTTACATGACGAACCTGTAACAGCGTTCGTCTGTTGAAAGAGAGTCGGACCAAAATGCGGCGTGGTGGTTACTCATGTTCTTTAATGAAAAATGAACGATACATGAAATAACTAAATATCCAAAACAACAAACGAAACGAGAAAACATATACAGCCTATCTTGTGACAACAAACACAGAGACAGGAACAATCACCCACAAACACACAGTGAAACCCAGGCTACCTAAATATGGTTCCCGATCAGAGACAACAAGAATCACCTGACTCTGATTGAGAACCGCCTCAGGCAGCCATAGACTATGCTAGACAACCCTACTCAACCACAATCCCAATACCTACTAAACCCCAATATGAAAACACAAAAAAATAAACCCATGTCACACCCTGGCCTGACCAACTAAATATATAAACACAAAATACTAAGACCAGGGCGTGACAGAACCACAGATCTTAGGAACAGTTCACAAAGAAATACTTTTTCTTGAGAAAGGTGTATCCCTTAGCCAGATAACATTCGCTATAAATTATTGTTCAGTTTAGTCCCTCCGACGAGGTTCTAATCTCGTTCCTGGTACTTCATAGTACAAAAACACCAACTCATCCAATGGCATATATCAATTATCAACTCTATCTCAAGTAAACCCCCTCTTGACCCCACTCCTGGACAAGCTCACTGAGGGGAGTGAGCCTCTAGATCATACACTATCCCAGCATAAATGCAACATTGGAGAGGACATACAATGTTTCCAGACACTGCCATACACCTCCCCCCAATGGGAAAAGGAGGGAGTGACTGGCACACAGACGTTGTGGAGACAAGTAATTGGTTCCCCATTAGGTAAAGGATAGGATAAGTATCCCCCCCCCCACCCTTTAAGATTTAGATGCACTATTGTAAAGTGACTGTTCCACTGGATGTCATAAGGTGAATGCACCAATTTGTAAGTCGCTCTGGATAAGAGCGTCTGCTAAATGACTTAAATGTAAATGTAAATGTAAAGAATAGGTAAAGACACATTCACATATGAAGACAATGTTCCATTCTGTCCTCTTCCCTTTCTGATATTCTGCATAGCACAAGGGACATGTGAAAGACAAGCCTGACCTCTCCCCTCTCTGGGCCCCAAGTGACTAATGCCTGGCTGAGGGAAAAGTGCAACTGCCAACACTGTAGTCCAAAAGGATACATTCTAATGACACGTATCTCACATAAGCATATTATGCAAATAAAACATCTTAATGAACTATGTTACCCAACTAATTCTGATTCATTCGCCACAGTGTGTGTGTGTGAGAGAGAGAGAGAGAGAGAGAGAGAGAGAGAGAGAGAGAGAGAGAGAGAGAGAGAGAGAGAGAGAGAGAGAGAGAGAGAGAGAGAGAGAGAGAGAGAGAGAGAGAGAGAGAGAGAGAGAGAGAGAGAGAGAGAGAGAGAGAGAGAGAGAATACATATGCTGTCAGACAAAGAGAAAAACATTTGCTGTCAGGTTGCTAGTGAAATGTACACTCACTACCAAAAAGACAGAAGTATTCACTCAAGGAGAAATGGAACCATTCACAATTCAGATACCTAGAACCATACAGTTCAATGAGATGAATAAATAGACATACAGGCTCAGGTGAAACAGACATTGACAGACAAAGCATATTCCCTCCATACACACACCTTACTGTATATTAGAATAGGATGTCCTTGCGTAGACAGACAAAGGGTCATTGGTAGAGAGGGAAGGTCAATCATTCTCTCAAATGGAGAATATGTTTTCATTCTCAGGAGACAGGAGTGTGCACTCAGATGCTTAGAAGCAAGTAATCAAAGCTTCGTGAGAAGCATAAACTAGCGTAATCTCTGTTTCTTTTGCTATGGCAGCTCAATTAGAAATGAATCACAGTGTTACAGCACAACTCTAAAGCCAGTGATAACCAAGCTCTATCCACAAGGAGATGAGGGAGGAAAACAATGGAATTATCCTGGAAGTCATTTGTATTTATTAGTAGTCTGCAAACATTTGTGCTGAGAGATTAGTGATGCACAAAGTAGTCTAACCCCAATGTTGTCTGACTCTAAAGCATGCTACTGCAGCTGCTTCTATTGACCATTGTTCTGTTCTCTGACGATACCATTCTTACAGATATGATATCTTTTTTATTTAAAAAGAAAAAATGTACCTTTATTTTACTAGGCAAGTCAGTTAAGAACAAATTCTTATTTTTAATGACAGCCTAGGAACAGCGGGTTAACTGCCTGTTCAGGAGCAAAACAACATATTTGTACCTTGTCAGCTCGGGGATTTGAACTTGCAACCTTTTGGTTACTAGTCCAACGCTCTAACCACTAGGCTACCCTGCCGCCCAGAAAGTGATTGTATTGTAAAAACTTGGTCCAAAAGGGTGAGTACAGTATTCTGTAGGCTATACCTTAAAGCGGGTTATTGAAGTTGCGGTCATCGAGTCATGCACTGGTGGCTGAGGTCCATTGTGTCAGAGGCCTTAAGCCTCACGGCTGACTGGAGTCACTGGACTAACCCTCCCACCAACATGCAGTAGCTACGGAGTTTTATCATGGCAGCTCGATATCATTACCATCTCCGAAATAAACTCTGCTGTAGCATGACAGTGCTAGCCCCCAGACACGCAGACACACAGAGAACACGTAAATAAGGAGCTCAACGCTCCATGCTCTTTGAGCCTGGACCACCAACTCCTTGGGGCCAGACTTTCTGGCCTGTAATCAAACTGAGTCAAGCCTTATAATTACTCTTCTGGCTTGGCAACGGTCTCCATGGCCGCCTCTGGAGCTAGCTCAGGGAAACTTGATTGGCTGGGAACAGAAATATAGGTCAGCACAAAAGAGACATTTAAAAAAAAAAAAAGTCAGCTCCGTCTCAGGAAGTCATTCACCATGCCTTGCTGAGGCGTTTGAGTCGGAACACAAAGTTGATTAAAGGAAAGCGCAGTTATATAATCTGATGAAAAACAGTGAGAAATCCGCTTCGGAAGTCCTGTGTGGAAAAAAGCGCTGCATAAATTCACCTTAATCAATATCTAAGTGAGATATGAGGAGGAAATGACATCACTTTACCATCTCTTTACTTTATTAGGTGTTTGTGCAATAAATGGGAGCTTGAAGATCAGTTGAAGCATCAACCAGCATTTACGGGGTACCAACCAATCAGGATGACTCAGACTCAGGTTGGAGAAAAGTATTCAAACAACAGTCAGCTGGATTGGCTCCATTAGTTGTATTAAGCTGGTACGGAGGGAGGTGGCCTGCTGATATGTTGGATGTTTGCATTGAGTGTGCTGACACCAGAGCTCAGGCCTCATCTATCACAGCCTGGGGACCTGTGATTGTGTTGCGCTGCTCTCCTGGGGCATTGTATGATCAGCATGCCCATATACTGAATGTGTATGGATACATGCTTTCTCCCAAGCCAGGTCCCCCGTTGACCCCTCATCTCTTATGTTTTCACCACTCTACCCCCTCTCCCGTCATTAGAACCCATCCCTCACTCCCATTCCACCTCACCTCCATCTCCTCCTTCCATCATGCTGCCCTCTACGAGACCAACCCCGCTCCTCTCAATCCATCTCTCCAGCTCTCATTCTTTCTCACTGACTCTCTCTGCCTCTCATGCAGTCTCTTCCTCCCTTGATCTAATTGATCTATTAACCCTTTACTTACCTTCCCTCCCTTTGTCAGCCCTTTCTTTCCCTCCCTCTACCTCTCTATCTCTTTATTCATCTAATCGTGCTTCCCCTGGGGGTGTTGACTGGCGCTTTGATGGGATGATGTCAGAGCTCCGGTCCTCTGTCAGGGTGGATGACTGTCTGCCCAGGCAGCCTGGCTGGGTTACATCTGCATCACTGCTGAATATCACAACAGGGGAATGAGATTCCCCTGTGGGCAGCACACACACACACACACACAGATATGGAGATGGAGAAAAAGGAGTAGGGACACATACACAAAGGAAAAGAGACACTCCAGAGATTCACATACACTCTATGTAATCAACATGCAAAACGTGTCTTGGGCTCAGCCTGTTTGGGGACCTGTATTTGATACTTAAGCAAGTCAATTGTTTTTGCAGTGAAGCACCACTGTTTCCCTCCAATAATACTATGAAGATGCTCATATCATTCATATCTCATGAAGGCTTGCCTGCTATGAATGATATTATCGAGAGTACACTGAAAGATTTTCTGCTATAACAAACTCATCATTCCACCTCCATATAACTTCCTTAACTCTATCTAACACCATCTAACTCCATTAACTATCTAACCCATCTAACTTCATTAACTCTATCTAACACCATCTAACTCCATTAACTCTATCTAACCACATCTAACTTCATTAACTCTATCTAACATCATCTAACTCCATTAACTTCATCTAACTCCATTAACTCTATCTAACCCCATCTAACTTCATTAACTCTATCTAACACCATCTAACTCCATTAACTCTATCTAAACACATCTAACTTCATTAACTCTATCTAACATCATCTAACTCCATTAACTTCATCTAACTCCATTAACCTGTTGCGACGAGCAATCCGGGATCCTATTTATAGCCTCAAGCTCATTACCATAACGCAACATTAACTATTCATGAAAATCGCAAATTAAATGAAATAAATATATTAGCTCTCAAGCTTAGCCTTTTCTTAACAACACTGTCATCTCAGATTTTCAAAATATGCTTTTGAACCATAGCTAAACAAGCATTTGTGTAAGAGTATTGATAGCCTAGCATAGCATTAAGCCTGGCCTTCAGCATGCAACATTTTCACAAAAACAGAAAAGCATTCAAATAAAATCATTTACCTTTGAAGAACTTCAGATGTTTTCAATGAGGAGACTCTCAGTTAGATAGCAAATGTTCAGTTTTTCCAAAAAGATTATTTGTGAAGGACAAATCGCTCCGTTTTGTTCATCACGTTTAGGTAAGAAAAAAAACTAAGATTAAGTCATTACAACGCAAACTTTTTTCCAAATTAACTCCATAATATCGACAGAAACTTGGCAAACGTTGTTTAGAATCAATCCTCAAGGTGTTTTTCACATATCTATCGATGATAAATCATTCGTGGCAGTTTGCTTTCTCATCTGAAGAAATGGAACGCGCATGGACCTGGAGATTACGCAATAATTTTGACGCAGGACACCGGGCGGACACCTGGTAAATGTAGTCTCTTATGGTCAATCTTCCAATGATATGCCTACAAATACGTCACAATGCTGCAGACACGTTGGGGAAAAGACAGAAAGTGCAGGCTCATTCCTGGCGCATTCACAGCCATATAAGGAGACATTGGAACACAGCGCCTTCAGAATCTGGGGCATTTCCTGTATGAAATTTCATCTTGGTTTCGCCTGTAGAATTAGTTCTGGGGCACTCACAGATAATATCTTTGCAGATTTGGAAACGTCAGAGTTTTTTCTTTCCAAAGCTGTCAATTACATGCATAGTCGAGCATCTTTTCGTGACAAAATATCTTGTTTAAAACGGGAACGTTTTTTATCCAAAAATTAAAAGAGCGCCCCCTATCTCGGAGAAGTTAACTCAAACCAACTCCATTAACCCCATTAACGCTATCTAACGCCATCTAACTCTTTTAACTCAATCTAACTCTTTTAACTCAATCTAACTCCATTAACTCTATCTAATTCCATCAAACTCCATTTTCTCTATCTAACTCCATTTTCTCTATCTAACTCCATTAACTCTATCTAACTCCATTGAACTCCATCTAACTCAATTAACTCCATCGAACTCCATTAACTTAATTAACTCTTATCTAACTCTATCTAACATCATCTAACTCCATTAACTCTATCTAACTCCATTAACTCTTATCTAACTCCATTTAACTTCATTAACTCTATCTAACAACATTAACTCCATTAACTCAATCTAACTCCATTAACTCAACCTAACTCAATTGACTCTATCGAACTCCATCTAACTTCTTTAACTCAATCTAACTCCATTAACTCAATCTAACTCCATTAACTCAATCTAAATCCATTAACTCTATTTAACAACATTAACTCTAACTCTATCTAACGCCACTAACTCCATTAACTCTATCTAACTCCATTAACTCTATCAACTCCATTAACTCCATTAACTCAATCTAACTCCATTGTGTCACACCCTGACCATAGTTTGCTTTGTATGTTTCTATGTTTTGGTTGGTCAGGGTGTGAGCTGGGTGGGCATTCTATGTTACATGTCTAGTTTGTCTAGTTCTATGTTTGGCCTGATATGGTTCTCAATCAGAGGCAGGTGTTCGTCATTGTCTCTGATTGGGAACCATATTTAGGTAGCCTGTTTGGTGTTGGGTTTTGTGGGTGATTGTCCTTGTTACTGTCTCTGTGTTACTTTGCACCAGTATTCGTGGTACGTTTATTGTATTTGATTCGTGTTTACTTTGTTTCATTAAACATGGATTGCAATAGCCACGCCACATTTTGGTCTGACTCTACTTCACCTAAAGAGAACCGTTACACATTGATTGACTCTATCGAACTCTATCGAACTCCATTAACTCAATCTAAATCCATTAACTCCATTGACTCTATCGAACTCCATTAACTCTATCAAACGCCATTAACTTCATCTAACTCCATTAACTCTATCTAACGCCATTAACTTCATCTAACTCCATTAACTCAAACCAAATCCATTAATTCTATGTAACTCCATTATCTCTTATCTAACTCCATTAACTATCTACAGTGGGGAGAACAAGTATTTGATACACTGCCGATTTTGCAGGTTTTCCTACTTACAAAGCATAACACCATCTAACTAACTAATATCTTTTATACAGGTAACGAGTTCAAACAGGTGCAGTTAATACAGGTAATGAGTGGAGAACAGGAGGGCTTCTTAAAGAAAAACTAACAGGTCTGTGAGAGCCGGAATTAGTACTGGTTGGTAGGTGATCAAATACTTATGTCATGCAATAAAATGCAAATTAATTACTTAAAAATCATACGATGTGATTTTCTTGATTTTTGTTTTAGATTTTGTCTCTCACAGTTGAAGTGTACCTATGATAAAAATTACAGACCACTACATGATTTGTAAGTAGGAAAACCTGCAAAATCGGCAGTGTATCAAATACTTGTTCTCCCCACTGTATCTCCATTTTATTGCCAGCAGCATACCACCCTGCATAGCACCCAGCATACCACTGCTGGCTTGCTTTGAAGCTAAGCATGGTTGGTCCTGGTCAGTTCCTGGATGGGAGACCAGATGCTGCTGGAAGTGGTGTTGGAGGGCCAGTAGGAGGCAGTCTTTCCTCTGGTCTAAAAAAATATCCCAATTCCCCAGGGCAGTGATTGTGGACACTGCCCTGTGTAGGGTGCCATCTTTCGGGTGGGACATTAAATGGGTGTCCTGACTCTGAGGTCATTAAAGATCCCATGGCACCTATTGTAAGAGTAGGGGTGTTAACCCCAGTGTCCTGGCTAAATTCCCAATCTGTTCTTCAAACCGTCACATAATAATCCCCAGTTTCCAATTGGCTCATTCAATCCCCCTCCTCTCCCCTGTAACTGGCCGTTGCTGCAAATTAGAATGTGTTCTCAGTCAACTTACCCGGTAAAATAACAGATAAATAAATAAACTCTATCTAACTCCATTTTCACTATCTAACTCCATTAACTCAATCTAACTCCATTAACTCAATCTAACTCCATCTAACTCAATCTAACTCCATTAACTCTTATCTAACTCCATTTAATTTAATTAACTCTATCTAACATTATCTAACTCCATTTCTCTATCTAACTCCATCTAACTCCATTAACACAATCTAAATCCATTAACTCTATCTAACATCATCTAATTCCACTAACTCTATCTAACTCCATTAACACAATCTAAATCCATTAACTCTATCTAACATTATCTAACTCCATTTCTCTATCTAACTCCATCTAACTCCATTAACACAATCTAAATCCATTAACTCTATCTAACATTATCTAACTCCATTTCTCTATCTAACTCCATCTAACTCCATTAACACAATCTAAATCCATTAACTCTATCTAACATCATCTAATTCCACTAACTCTATCTAACTCCATCTAACTTCATTAACTCTATCTAACTCCATTAACTCTATCTAACGCCCCTTTCAGAAAATCAGGAAGCATCTAAAGGCATTTATCTAGTAGATGACATAACATTGTATGCTCCCCTGCAACACAATATACAGAGCTATGCACATTATGTCATCAGGTCCAGGTTCTTTTGAACAGAGTTAACACTACTATGCTTTTCATGTTTGTGGGGCAGGGAATTACGGTACCAAAGTCAACATTGTAGAAAAAATATGAAAACTCCAGCGTACAGAATTTTATCTCTGCATATTTATTGTCAACATTTTGGTACACATCCTTTTTCAAGACGTTGAAGAAGGTTGGAAAAGGTTGTACACCAAAACGTTGACAGTAAGTATGCACAGAGGAGTTATTCATGTAATTAATGGGAGGATAGGTTAGGCTCTCTGACCCGGGGTTAAGGTCATATGATCAGGGTTCGGGTGTCAGGATCTGTCTAGGGATCATAGCATCGATTCTCAGGGGATGTATTTTATCTAAAGTATTGAGTGTGTATTTGTGTTTCGGTATTTGTCGTGTGATGTCATGTGTGTGACAGTGCATATCATTTGTCATTGCTGTATTAAGACCACACAAACATTTGGAATAGTAATACCGAAATGTACAGTATCTCTTGGGGGAGAGTCATTGTTCTATAAAAGTCTGAGGTGTTGCGAGGGGATTGGGCAGAGGAGTTAGAACAGGAGAAGGTTAATGTTCTACAGCTGGGGGTGATTCTACAGTTTTCCTATAGACTTCTCCAGTGAATCAGCTGTTTGCTCCATGGCATCTTCACCCCCCCACCCCCCACCCCCCCTAGGTGCACGGCGGTATTTGGGTATGGAGAGAGGATGAGTAGGCATGACAGGTCAAGGGGCCTGATGACAATGTGGCCTACTCTCCCTGCCCCTGCTCCACAGGAGGTTTAGATTGCCTTGGATTCTATGGTTACCCAGCCATACCACTAGAAATATAATCACGGTACCATACAACCTTCGGTGGGAGCGTACAGTTTGGTAACCATGGTTACTCGAACCCCTAAAGTATGAATTATATAACCATTGAATTTGTGAAGGAAAGAGCGCAATGGACTAGTCTTTACTTTACAGTAGCTCATATCAATGGACTAGTCTTTACTTTACAGTAGCTCATATCAGTGGTCTAGTCTTTACTTTACAGTAGCTCATATCAATGGACTAGTCTTTACTTTACAGTAGCTCATATCAATGGACTAGTCTTTACTTTACAGTAGCTCATATCAATGGACTAGTCTTTACTTTACAGTAGCTCATATCAATGGACTAGTCTTTACTTTACAGTAGCTCATATCAATGGACTAGTCTTTACTTTACAGTAGCTCATATCAATGGACTAGTCTTTACTTTACAGTAGCTCATATCAATGGACTAGTCTTTACTTTACAGTAGCTCATATCAATGGACTAGTCTTTATTTTACAGTAGCTCATATCAATGGACTTGTCTTTACTTTACAGTAGCTCATATCAATGGACTAGTCTTTACTTTACAGTAGCTCATATCAATGGACTAGTCTTTACTTTACAGTAGCTCATATCAATGGACTAGTCTTTACTTCACAGTAGCTCATATCAATGGACTAGTCTTTACTTTACAGTAGCTCATATCAATGGACTAGTCTTTACAGTAGCTCATATCAATGGACTAGTCTTTACTTTACAGTAGCTCATATCAATGGACTAGTCTTTACATTAGCTCATATCAATGGACTAGTCTTTACTTTACAGTAGCTCATATCAATGGACTAGTCTTTACAGTAGCTCATATCAATGGACTAGTCTTTACTTTACAGTAGCTCATATCAATGGACTAGTCTTTACTGTACATTAGCTTATATCAATGGACTAGTCTTTACTTTACAGTAGCTCATATCAATGGACTAGTCTTTACAGTAGCTCATATCAATGGACTAGTCTTTACTTTACAGTAGCTCATATCAATGGACTAGTCTTTACAGTAGCTCATATCAATGGACTAGTCTTTACAGT